>NC_089874.1:35815000-35895000 GCF_040182565.1 Anser cygnoides | reverse complement strand
AGGCAACAGCTGTAGTTAATATCTTATGAAATACAGTACTAATAAATACAATTAACATTATTTTAATGGATATTTTTATGTTGCAGTGATCTGTGTAAGCTTTCGTAGTGAAGTACAGTTAGTGCATATGGTACTGCTACAATACTAATTACATTTATTACAATGGCTTTTGCTCTGTATTTCAGCCATGCTCTGTGCGGTGGACTGTTTCATAGAGGCATGCTGACAAAATACATGCTATGAATGCAGCAGATGATATTAGAATAAATAAATATGGAAGTTGGTTATAGCTGTCTGAAGGCCTCTTAGTTATGAAATACTTTCATATCAGTATTGGTCCCAAGGGTTTTGAGGATAACTGTGGCAAGAGAATATATGTTCTAAGGAGAGTCTGCTCTGTACAGAGCTTTCCAAATATGTTGATGCAAGCTCTCTGTCACGTACATTGCTTCTTATTTTTACTGTTGTCATTTCTCTAGCTCTCAAAGGCTGCAAACAAAAATAGGGTCCTGTTGTGGTAGGTATTCTGCAAATAAAAAATGCAGGGGTGTACAATCTAGTATGGTGCCCAAGCTACTCATAGAGTAGTGCTTATATTATTAGTCTTGGAATGAGAAATAGTGGAGCACTATCTTTGCAGCTGTGCCCTGGGCTAAACAGCCATTCAGAGAAGTGGGGCCAATTAGCATGGGCATGGTAGATGTACAGCTTTGGAGTTGCTGCTTTTGAGACCACAGTTTGTGTGTGTCCAGCATGGGTGCTAGTACAGGTGTATTTGAATTTTTCAGTCAGAATCACAGGAGGGCAGCTAGGAAGGATACTCCACCATACTCAGTATGTTATTGCCTTTACCTGCATAGCTGTGCTGTCCATGAAGCAGTTATCAAACCTGTTGCCAGATATTTACTTTAAGTAAATCCAGCCCTGGTTTGGGAGTAAGAGCAGGTAAAAGACTTCTGAGGTCTTTCTCACGCCTGTGTTTTTTTTTTTTAAATTTTATTTTATTATTTCTTCCCCTACCTTTCCCCAGCCGATTGGCATGGGGACCAATAATATACCAAAATACTTCGGGACCCAAAGCATTTCTCACAATTTAATGCCAGCAGACTGTACCTGTGTGATCCTAAGACTGGGGCCACAACACAGAAAAGGAGGTTAAAAATAGGAAGGTAATAGGATACTTTGTTGCATTTCTAATGAGATGTTCAAAGCTGATCAAAGGAATCATTGAAAGGAGAGGGTAAAGCCAACAAATGTCTTCATGTTTACCTCATTCCCTGGAATGTCATAACCTATGGGAGTGGCAACTCCTGATTGATGAGCTCTCCACAAAACAGCTGACCTGTCTTGCAGCCCAGTCCCAGATGCCTGTGCAACCCCTTTGCCATAGCGCTCCTGGGCAGATGGTTTCGGCAGTCTATTTCTGTGAGTCTAGCTGGCAACAGGACTTCTGCCCAGTGAAGATAGGCATGCTCACACAGTTAGGACTGTGGCAGGAGAAGGGGAATATGTAGGAATATATAAAGAGCACACTTGGCTAAGAATCTCCCTGATGTGGAGAAGTGCCAGGGAGTAAAGTGGGTGCACAACATGATCTCTGGGTAATGCAGGGAGGTCAGTTGTTCATAAATGAGGAGGCAATTAAATATAGTGGGATCTCAGGGAGGGGGACCAAAACTATGGAGAAAGAAGAGATGAAGCAGAAATGATGAGAGAAGGAAGCAGCCTGGAAAATGACAGTACTGGACACCAGAAGGGCTTTGCAGGATTAAGACTATAAGAGTTAGTGCAGAAGAAGAAATGTTTTCAGAGATGGTTAGAGGTACGAGAAAAGGGAATGACTGGAATGGGAAAGAGTGGTTTTGGACAACAAAATGGTCAAGTCGGGCTCTAACAAGAGTGTCCCAGGCTTGGTGACTTCGACTGTTTAAAAAAGAAATACCTTCTGGCTGGAAGGCTACATGTTAACTATTTGCATTTAAGATTGGAAGATACAGTTCCTCTGGGAAATTTTATTTATCAATAGATATTATGGCAAAAACTAGTTTCCTGAACCTCATACTTTTTGTCTCATATGCTTTCTTCCACCTCTGATAGGCAGAAATCTTTCTGGTTCTAACACATATCCCTGTTTCCCCTGCTAGTCTTGATCACAGAAGGATAGAATATTCCAAGTTGGAAGGGACCCACAAGGATCATCGTGTCCAACTCCTGGACCACCCGAAACTCAAACCATGTCTGATAGCGTTGTCCAAATGTTTCTACACTCCAGCGGTCTTGGAGTCGTGGCTGCTTCCCTGGGGAGCCTGTTCCAGAGCCCACCACTCTCTGGGTGCAGAACCTTTTGCTAACACCCAGCCTGACCCTCCCCTGTCCCAGCTCCATGCTGTTCCCTCGGGTCCTGTCGCTGTCCCCAGAGAGCAGGGCTCAGCGCCTGCCCCTCTGTTCCCCTCGTGAGGGAGCTACGGGCTGCCATGAAGCCTCCCCTCAGCCTGCTCTGCTCTGGGCTGAACAAAGCGAGGGACCTCAGCCTTGGTTCTCATATGTCTTGCCCTCCAGACCCTTCACCATCTTTGTAGCCCTTCTTTGGACACACTAATGGTTTAGTGTTCTTATACTGTGTTTCTGAAAACTGCACCTTCTGAGTGATACCTTCTGCAGTTGGTGTATTTTGTGTTACAGTCCTGCCGAGCCCAGCTTCTAGGTTAGGTTAGGCCTTGAGGCCCGTTTCCTGTGCCCCTTGCCTGCTCTTACAACCTGCCCTTGCGGATTGCTGCTGTTTCCGCCTTGAATGTTAGGAGAGGATTAGGAAATGAAGAGAAACAGGCATTGGAAGCTGGACAGGCTAAGGGGAATCCCATGAGTTCTTGGCCGTTCTCATTTCTGCTCTGGCATTAGAAATTCTCTTGTGTGTCAAGACGGAGAAAAAAAAAAGACTAAAAAAGACTGCCTCTTACGTATGGTTTCCTTGGTGTCTCTTTACAATGCTTCCATGTTTCATTCCCAGAGGAGGTGAAAATTTTGAAATAGTCCTCTAAGAAAGTTAACCACATAAACATTGCACTTTTTTTTGGGTAAACTTAGGAGAACCCATGGCAGATGTGTGTGGGAGTACACTTATTTTCACATGCTTTTGCTTATTTTCTGCTGTCTGCTGTTCTAATACTGTCTGTTGGGGAAGGAAATCTGCTTTTTGTATTGTAGTTTTTAGTGCTTCAACAGTGTGGTGTTACTCTGTCTGTTGGGATACTCCATCATGAAAGCAGACCTTCAGATGTTGACAGGTCCGATACTCAGTTTACTCTGGCATATGCAACAAGTGTGACACAGTATCAAAAATGTCCTTAATTTATGAGCGGTTTAGAGCTGACTTCATGCAAATGTAGTAGCTATGAGACTGGGGGCTTAGGGCATCTGGCAGTTCAGCCTGCTACATGTGCAGAAGTCTATATATAGCTTTGCACCACAGGCGGTGACTGCAAAGATTTTAGTCCACTGCCCAAAGTAGCAGATGTCAACTGTACTAAAGATCAGTATAAACATGAAGGTCAACGCCAGTAAAAAGCGTAACTTTTTTCAAAATACTTCTGTTGAGCATGCCTCTAAAAGAAATAATGTAGAAGATGTTGAATTAAGAAGTTTAGTCTTGTGTTGCTCACAGCCTCCTTCAATGACAAGCATGTTCTCTGTAGATGGCATTTGAGGACAGCAGATGAATTAATTTGGTTTTGATTTAGCTCTTTTTTTTTTTTAAGTATATCTTGATTTGTAGAACATGTCAGGTAGAGCATACAAACTAAAGCAGTACCTTATGTGTAACTATTTATGATGCTGAGTTATGCAGGTTAAAACCTGAGATAGATTTACATTTGTTTAAAAGGGCAGCAGCTGTGGTAGCCCTAAGCACGAGGCGGTTAGGTGAGATAGACATGTGACGCTCAACATTGTAGCAGAATATGTATTGCCAAAGGATATTCTTTATGAGACTATGAATTCAAGGTATGCGTATTATTACCAAAAAATTGGGGTTGTGGTGGCACTTTTAATGGTACGGGGATGCAGCTAATGATCAGTGTGGAGAACTGAGCAGTTTAGTCTGTGGCTTGTATATTTTTGGTTTGATAAATTGGTTCTTCTTGTCTGTGCACTTGCTGGTGAGAAGCGTGGTTTGTACTAAACTTAACTAGTGAATTCCGGTCATAGGCTTTGAAAGATTTTAGTGTTGCTTGTGGCTTAACCAATAAGCAGATGTGAAACATTTCTCCTTTTCTAGCATTTTTTCTTCCTATTCTATCACTGATGCAACTGCTCTCTCCAGTATTGAATAAACGGTCCCCTGTTAGAAAAACTGACATCTGGAAGACTCTTCACAGTACTTCACATAGCAATGTTCTGACTCAGCCATTAGTTGTCAGAGCTCAAATCGGGGTCATCTCAAGAAATCTGTAATGCTTTTTACTTCTAGCAAGAGCTGTCCTGAAAATCTGCTTAATGTTGTCATTCAAAATTTACATGGTTTCATTAGGCTTATTAAAGGCAATGAAAAATGCAGCAGTGTGTAACACTGATAAAGTCCTTTCACCTTGCTATTTCAAATCACGCTTATGGACGATGAGTTTAACTTCCCACTAGCCCTGGGCAGAGGTATTATCTCAATTTTATGGACAAGAAAACTGAGGTAGATTCAATGACTTGTCCAAGGTCATACATAAGACTGATAGTATTGGGGAAAAAACGTCCAGACTTGTCCTAATTACATGATAATTTTTTTGAATAAACTCACTGTCATAGAAAAGATGTATTTGTGTCTATGTCTTTGTCTTATGGGTTTTAAAAATTATTTTCAGTGTGAATTTTTGCACACAAAAAAACAACAGTATTTTCCTCAGATGCGTGATTCTCACAGCTGAGAATATTTAGAAGAATTCATATCTTTTTTTTTTCAGACTTCAGTTCACTGCTTCCTACAAAAACTTTGTTGTAGTCTACTTTGGCTCTGTTGTTCTCTGCCTTTGTGAGATAAAGCTGCCCTCATTATTTAGCATTCTTGCATTTGCATATGTACAAGAGGGAACAGCTGCTTTCTGCAGGGATTTTGTGTACTCATTCATATTCCCACAGTGGTGGCCTTGTTCTGAAGCACACTGCTACCCTGTGGAAAAGTAGAAGAATACATGGGCAATACAGAAATCTGTTATTAAACACTTAAAAGTATAGCAGTAAAGAAAAAAATGTAACCACAGAGTTGCATTTTTAAAATCTGAAGTGTCATGTAACGATGATGTATAAAAAGTCTCTTCCTCTAGAGCTGCTGGAATGTAATGGGGAAAAAATCTGTTCAAAAGGAATTTTGCAATCCTCTTGAAGTTTAAAAGACAAAAACAAAAACCAAGCTAGTATTATTACTAAGAATGTTTTGTGATTTTGTCTTATTTTATTTTTTAAATAAAAATGGTGGTAGTGCTCATTTCTCATTTGAAGTTGATTTTGGCCTACATAACAAACAGCTGTTCCCATATCCGTGGGCAGAAAATTACATGCCTCCATGTTTCTATACAATTGAGATTTCCAAGTGTGATCAAGAAGATAGTTTAGTTCCTGAAGTTTTGTGAATAGCTGGCCAGTCACAAGAATATGGCCCTTCCTTTTTTTTTTTTCCTCAACACTTTCACTGTATATTTTCTTAATGGCTCAACTCAGATTTTAAGATAAATTAAAAATATATGAAAAATTAAATGACAAAAAATAGATTCTCTCCACAAATTGAAAAACATAAAATCCCTTTTCTAGGTTAGAGATAAAAAGAAATAAAATTCTGGCCAGAAATATGAGAACACATTAAGGAATGTAATTTGTATGCTTTGAGTTTAGAGAAGAACTTTGCTTTTCAGTTCTTTGGAAAAGAACAAACGCTTTCACTTTGTCTTTAAAATGAAGCATCTCAGAGTGACTTTTGAGGAAGAACTTTGAGTCCAGGTGTATGCAATTTTCTCCCGGAGCATTAAGATAGGTACATACATGAGGTTGTAAAAACCCGTGCAGTTGAAATGGAATGTGCTAAATGTGATGGTCACAATTGGACCAACCATTTAAAATAACAGTACATTACAAATATGATTCTGAAGCACTTTCTTCCTTGCTGGATTTTTTTCCTTCAATTTTGCCACCTTCTACTGTTGGAGTTCTTGTTTTAATAGTAGTAGATAGTATTAAAATATTTTCAAGAGGGAGGAAGGAACTTACAGAATTATAAATATTCTGCTTATGGATATCTGGAGAAAAAAAAAAAGGAAGGTCATAGTCTGACCTACAGACCTTGGCAGTGTCCTTTAAACAATCATTAATCATATGTAGTGCATCAAATCATCATGTGCAAGATAACATTAGTGACCTCTCCAACTGAGAATAACAAATGACTTAATTTTCCTTTCTATACATGACAGTAGTGTTGACAACCTCTATGTATATTTTTTTTTGCCCTGTACCTAATCAAGTGATCATTCTCATCACCAAATTTTCCTTTGACTGTATTTTTTCACTCCTATTTCTGCATGATAGGAACCTTTGCAGAGAGCATGTAACGGGGTAGTCATCATATATGCATGTTTATTTCTGTTGGGATATCTGAAAGCGAAGTAGTTTCAGCATCTTTTATGCTGAGGAAATGACAAACTGAACAAGGGAAATAGGGTTATGTTGACTACCTAGCTTTATAAATTTTAAATAATCTGTGCTTCAAAAAGTTGGCAAAAGCACAGCATGTAACAGTATTACCAGGGAAAACCACATATTGCTCATAATGTTTTTGGGAATGTCTTTATTCATACATGTGATCGTAAATAATCCACACATCTTCTATATTACTCGTATAAAAGTTGCTTAAAAGTCCTGAAAGAAGCATTGCTAGCTGTAACTGGAACTGTGATGTGCTCAGAAATGTGTCTTTATATGCAGTTAGAGAGTTAGAGTAAATATTTTAGAGCTATACTGAAGACTTAATTGCCTGTCAGCTGCTGAAAAGGTCTTGTTAAACCAATTATAACCCTATGATGTCTCAGTGTCTATTCTGTGTTGGCCAACTCTGCAGCTACGGGGTAGTGGAGTCCACAGGATCAGTGTGCGTTAAAGGGTTAAAAGGCACCTTAGGCAATATTTCGTGACTGTTGCTGCCTTCACAGAAACGGCCTCAGGATTTCAGCATTCTGGGCTGTCAGTCCTACCACTGCACCACCACCTGCAGTCTGATAGCTCCAGCTGTTTTTCTCCCAGTTTTGGAGCCTGGCCTTAAGCAGGAGCAGTGCTAGCAGCTGCATGGCTAAGCCCTGCAGAGACTTGCAAGTCATGGGCTGTCCTAATACTCGTTCAGCCCTTTGCCACAAATTTGGAGGTAAAAATAATGTGCCATCCTGTTGGCACCGTAGGGTGCTGCAAATCAGAAGTCTGGCCTCGCTTTTTTTTTTTTTTTTTTTTCTTTTTTTTTTTCTTCCCTCTCTACTGGTGGTGCCAACTGATAGCCTGGCTCCCTATGCATTTTCCTGGCAGAGTTTCATTGAATGGCAGTGGGACAGAGTTCATGGAAGTGCAAGATACTTAAAGATTTTGTTGCAGCTGCAGACTTTCTTGGTGGCTTTTATTTATTTGTTTGTTCTTTTTGGCACTCTTACATCATTTAGAGACTAGATTAGCAGTCTCTGCTGTTAGTTGCTGAAACGGAATGGTTCATAGGAGAATGCTTAAGAATAGAGAAAAAGGATATCAGAAAACATACATTTCAAGAAACACTCTAAAATACCATGCAACTTTTTTGGGAAATCATAATGGATGAATAAACTCCAGCTTTTTGCCACATAGCTGGGCCACTGGGAGCTATCAGGACAACCCTCGGAGTGGTGGTTTCACTGTCCATACACCAGTCAGTCAGGACTAACTGCTCTTAGGCTTTTTTAACCAAGTAATACTGTCAACAAGGTAAAGTGCAACCTTCTTATTTGATCTTAGAGGCTATGCCCAAGATACTCATCATGAGAGCATCAGTTGCAATAGGTGTCTTTGTTGTGTTTGCTCTTTTCATTGTTCGTTTGAGGTATTGCAGATTAAAACTGATTAGACATTCTTTCCATAATCCAACTATATATTGAAGCTACACTTGAGCTGTACCATTATTGTTCTGTTGAAGTCCCGCATGCATTTTTTGTCAAAAATATTTTATGCAACAGCTTCCAGATCTACGCGGTGAGATTCAATTTATGAACATCTGAATAAGAGAAGAAGGATTGATAAATGTGAGCCACTATGCAATTTATAATCCCTCATATCTACAAAATGCCTTTTTTCCTAATAAGCATCCTAGCATGCTTTTTAACCGCTAAGATTCAGGTTTCATCTTTTTTGATGGCTTGCCTTAAGGAAAAAATCTAGAATTTTAGTTCAAAAAATTATTTTGACTCTGAATTTGAGTTTGACTAGCTAAAACTCCCATAGAACTTGCTGGGAGGAAGTTTCATGCACTGCATTGTGCTGTGCTGTGTGCCCTGCACCTCTTCTACTTCTCAACCTGAAAAGGATAGCGTGGATGTGACCAGACATGAAGTTCACTACTTGCCCCTGCATTTGTGTCACCACACCCAGCTTCAAGTGGTTAGTCAAGCCACTAATTTTTAGAAGGCTAAGCCCTTCTTAAGGTGGAACTGGGTGTCAGAAGACTGGTGTCTTTCTTGAAATGTGGTGACCTGTTTTGTGCTCATCTCTTGCATCCTTCAAATGATATTTTTCAACAGTGACACTCGTGTTTAATAAACAGATGATAAACTTTAGGTTGCTCTGTGTAGTAGCATGTGTCTTTGGTCCTGTTTTTAGGTTTTTAAGATTGACAAGATATCAACAGCAAACAAACAGAACAAATCTGTGTGCTGAGTCCACCTACTTAACAAGATCCTGTCATTACAGAATCTAAATCCCTCTGCTGGGCTTCAGCCTTCAAGGTTGAAGTTAATTGTTGCCCCTTAAAGCTAGTGCTCCAATGGTATTTTTTTTCCCCATGGATCTATTTTGAATTATAAATCAAGCACACAAACGTTTTTATGTATGCTGTGACTATACCTGGTGACTTCGGTCAGAGTTCCTTACTCTGCCAGTTGTGTTTAAGTACATTCCTGAATCTAAATTGCATTTCTAGAGCCAGATGGATAAATTAGGCTCTGTAGAGAAGTAATTAATGTATAAGCCAACCCAGCATGTTTCAGTTTCTGGTCTCAGCACCAGTTTCTCTGATTTCTCTCTTACTACTTGCTTGTTTTTTGCCCTTGGTGAGGGACAGGAAACCACATACCAAAACAGCAACAACAAAAACTATCAAAAAAAAAACCCTAAATACATTAACATACAAAAGCCCTGTCCCCTTCCCAAAACAACCTCCCCCTCAAACCTGGCTGAGTTTAGCGTAGCATTCTTGGAGGGATAAAAGTCTCAAAACGGAGGAAAATCTCGAAGGGCCACACCAATCTCTGTTGTAAAATTCATCTCAAAGCTACAGAGGTGTATGTAGATGTAACTAGATGTTTTTGTCTCTGTTCTAATTAAGCATCACTGTTTTGTTCCTCTCGTACTATAGACTATGTGGTGACCTTTGTACTTTTTTTGTGATCTTAATTTAGTTCTAGTGCTTCAGCTCGTTTCTTCAAATAAAGGATGCTAATTTATTTGTATTTGCACAGATGGCCGTGTCATTTTTTCACTTAATATGCTCCAACACTTTCTTTGCTATTTTTTGTGTTCCTATAGAAATTTCTTTCTCTAAAAATTCTTTGTGTGACTGCATTATAATAATGTTTAACTTGATGAAATCAAAAATTCAGAAGGGTACCTTTTGGGACTAGAAAATATGACAGTAGATGCTGCCTCCAAGAAATAATTAAATGGAAATGTGCGAGGGGGTGTTGCTGAGACTATTTGTAAACTTTTGATTTCTAAATGTTGCCTTCAGGCTTGGTAAGAAAAGCTCAGTGTTTGTAAAGATTATCCTGACAGCAATATGCTGGGTCAATTGTCAAGACATGTTTAGCATGGGGGGATGTATTAATCTGCTATGGCTACCACTGTAAGTGGTTGGAATAAATAGAGGGCTCAAGCAGATGAAGAGGGATTAACTGTGTAAATTGAGCAAACTCTTCAATCACTAAACCAGTGATTTTACAAAGGATTAGTCTGCTTTTACAAATATTGATTACTGATTTGTTACTTGGAATGAAGATGATATAACTCGTGCAGTTGCTATGTAGTATGCTATGTGAAGTGTACATCATTCATATTAATGGGATTGTCATAGACATTATAGAAACTGACAGATTTATTATAGTAGTGCCGTTAGCATTGTCATAGCTAAAGTTGTGTCAGCGTTTCCATTAGAAGTCTCATTTCCATTTTTTCGTGTTCATAGATCAACTTTAAAATTTGCTCAGTTGAAATTTTGGCAATACCTGTTTATAGCTTTGACACAATTATTATTTTTGTGCGCTCTTAAAGAGAACTGAATCAACAATTTTTGAATTAGAAGAAAATACTCTGTGTGACTTTTAAAAAACGATTACAGGTTTACGTTCCTTGTTTTTAGTGCAGCTTTTGAGTGACACTGTATTTTCATTAGTTTTATTAAGCCAGGTTTGTAAAGGAGTGTGTGTGTTAACTAGTTGATATGGGGGGGGAGGAATTTTTATATACATGAGCTCTTTTGCCTGTCTAAAGGCTTGTCTGGCTTTTTTTTTGGTGTTAGTTTTCTGATAAAGATTATTACTTTTCCTACAAATCTTGTCCCATGTATATCCACAGATCATAATGCTACCACTAAATACTGTCCCACAGACCAAGCAACAGTGCTCATTTAGAAGGCTCAGTTGATTCATACATCTTCAGTGTTACAACTGGCATGAGTTCCAACAGTGGTATGCTCATCAGCTGGCTTGTCCTTCTAATTCTTAATTTAGGTTTATGTGCAACAGTGGGATTAAGAGAAACGCAGGTGTGATATGTGAATCAAGGGACACAGAGTGAGAGATGAAGGAGTTTGAAAAAATCCCTGATACCTATGCAATTATTTCCTCATTGTAAAAGTTCGTAAGTTTTTTTTTTTTTTTTTTAATGCTTGTTCCTCTTAATGTGTCTTCTTTCCAGTCTTATATAGACAGGACACAAAAGAATCCAATCACAGCTATTCCCTCAGTTCTCTTTTCCCAAATTGTGATCCCTGTTGCAGAATATGGTGGTAATTCTGGTTTGTGAACTTGCAATACCTTAACTCTTTCAGTTTTCCTATTGCAGAGGCTGAAGATGCAGAAATTGTATGTTTTAACCATAGGAAAAGACCAGCTGGCATTAAGCAAGTCAGTCAGAGTGACTCTCTTTTGCTTTTAGATTTCAATTCCACAGATGGTATCCAAAGAAGATTTTATTTTGGTTACTGTGTTTAGAGATTCAGATGCATTCAAGAGAAATTTTCCAAATAAAAATGAATATAGTTTTTGTTAATTGCAAATAAAGATATTCCAAATATTCCTGCTTGGTACTAAAACCTGTAATAGCTGCATAGAGTCACCTTGGAAAGATGGTAATCGTGTGGAAAAGTCCATTGTCTAGCTTGGTATTGCTCAGATCATTTAAAATTGAAATGGGTGTTTCAGGTGACTAGACATAATAAAATGGGGCTTACAGGTGAATTGGTACAGTTGGTCTGATTTGTTCTTTGCTGTTCAGTGAACAACTTCTGCCAGAGCTTCTCTTGTTGCCTGCATCTTCAAGTGTGTGGATTTCTTCTGAAAACTTCAAATGGAGTGAAAGCATTAGCACAGTTATTCTTTTTAAAGTTGGAGTTGGTATTGGAAGATGGTTCTTCCCATTGTCCTCAGTACTGCAATGAATACCACACACTGGAGATCTTTCAGGAAACCTGAGTATTCTTCTGTTAGCTTCTTGCAGTGTTTCATGTGTTCTTTTAAGTTTTGTCACATGCAACTAGAACAAAATGGAGAATTTTGTTATCTTCCTGATAGCAAACTCCTTATGAGAGGAGGTTTGAAAATACCTGTATGCTTCTTCGACAATAAAAGCTTTGAATCTTTATTACCTCTTTCAGAGTACTTACAAATAAAGACACTGTGCTGGTCACTCCTGTTTTTATTTTTTTTACTGTTACCTTTTTTTTTTAACCTTCTTATAGTCTTGCTCTGCAGATTTTTTTAAAGTGCAACGTCATTATTGCAGTAGACTGTAAGTCTCCATAATGCATTATATTTAACGTATATTTTGTGTGCAGCAGTGGAAAAACTTGAAGGCTCACGTGAGATTTTTTTCTCTTTTGTTTCCCTTTTTATTTTAAAAAGGCTTGTCTTTACTTGCAGACTGCACTGGAAAGTCATACCTCCATCTTAATCCATGTTAGCTTTTAGTGTGATAGTTCACTGATCATAGATTTTTACTTAAATTATCAGTAGTAGAAGAAATGTATCAAAATGAGGTAATGAGGCAGAACATTCAAGCCATTTTGTGTTTGCGGGAATACATAAAATGTGGAAAATGAAAATTATAGCTTTCTTAGACCTCTCTTCATTGAAATCTGCAAATGCCACTTTTAAAGATTTGGTTCTGGTTTTAGCTGACTGTAGGAATTCTAATCTCTTCCTTCATACAGATGAAAGATTTCCAGCACCAACCAGTAATGTTAAAAATTTTTTTGATCATGGATATGAGCTGTTGGAGCATTTAAAATGCTCGAAGTGTGTAGGCATGTTTCCTTTCAGAAGCTTAGCAGGCCAAGACTTTGGCCAGCAGTCAGAACAGTTGGAACTTTGCAGCCTACAGGACTAAGCCAAGAGGGCTGCCACTTGGCATGAATGACTTTCATATATAAAACATCATACAATTTATGTTGGGGTTTTTCGTTGGTGTTTTATGGTAGTCTGAGAATTTCCTTCTTTCTCTGGATTTCTTCGGTATTGCTTACTGTACACACAGCATGTTACCTTTCTGATGAGAGCGGTAGTTAAAACGTTCCCCTGCCCAAATATCTCTATCACAGATTGAAATTCACATTGGATGATTTTCACTTTCAGTTAAACAGCTAGATTTGGCATTTCTCCAACTGTATTTTTTTTTTAGTGGCCTTAAACTAGTTTCCAGAACTACAAAGTGAACAATTTAGGAAAGGAGTTATAGGGAACAGATCTTCCTTAGGAGAGGATACAGTGCAACAAAATATTGGGAAAAGATGAATTAAGAGGAAGAAAAATCCTATGCTATTTGTTTGATACATGATTTGTGAAGAATCCCACTTGGATGGTATTACCAAAATCTGGATAACAGTCACAGAATGAATCTGGATAACAGTCACAGAATTCACTTAAGCTCTCCTAGATCTGTCAGAATGTTGTTGAGTAATAAATATGCGGGTTACTAGGATGCTGAAACTAAAAGAACGTGTACTACATATTTTAAAATACCATTTGAGAGTTCATTGTTTCCCTTTTCAAGTGGCATTTGGCAGCTTTTCTGCCAAAATGTATTTAACTCAACATGAAAAATATTTAATAGTTGTCGTTGTTTACTGGCAGTTTAGGCTCATTTGCTGAACAAAATCTGCCAGTCACCCAAAGAGGAAACTTTAGACCCTTCAAAACTACTAATTAAAAGAGTTAGGACAAGATCAGGAAATTAATAGAAATCTTCTTGTTCCAATTCCTGTAACTTTTTGTTAAGCATTGTGATACGTGCTTATTTCCAAGGGATTCTTATACTTACCAGGTGGTTATTTAAAAATAGTAGTAAATGGTGGTGTATTGTAGTATTTACCTTTTCCAGATGTTTTAGATGTTAAGCTGAAAATTGTTTTTTTTCACCTGGTCATATTAAATGCTAGCTTTTAACTTGCTGTTTGATAAACCTATAGGACTTTCTTCCTATTAGTCATCTGGGAATACAGGAATCATGATGTGGTTAAAGATGCTATCCATATGCATTTTGACATCATGCTGGTCATACTCCAGCTGTAGACTCTTTATTCCTGACCTTTTAATTTTCTATGATTAGCTAACAGCACCTTCTGCAGTTCAACTATTGTGTAGATATTCTGAATCCTTAGTTAGGGTTTCTAATCAAAATTGGATGTGTGTGCTTGTCTGTGAGATGATGCTGGGAAATTTCAGCTTGCCTACATCATTTCATGAGAATTTCCAGTACCCCTAATTGAACCATGATGTTGGTTTTTTTTTTTTTTTTTTTTTTTTTGGGTCTTGCTTCTATCTGCGGTGCAGAGGCATTGCTTTTATCTGCGTGTTTTCCTGCAGATTTTATTTCTGAAAACCAAGTAGGAAGCTGAGCTTCTTGTTACATAGGCATAATTTGTATTTTCAACTTCTACAACAGACACGCTTTTCTGTTAGCAGTAGTGTGGACCTCTGGATGATGGAAACCTTTCTGTCTCTTTCCAGAATGATTGATTAATCTGTAATGATCCTTGGAGGGATGTAAGCAAAACTTCTAAGTTTCTATGCCTTGTATTACAGTGGCGTGAGCAGTAGACCTTGTACAAGAGACCTTTTCTTTACTGCTGTATCTTCCTTCTGTTGTCTTGCCTGAGAATCTTTGAGAAACAGCAGAAGCGGGAAGGCTGCTCCTGTGAAGCATCCAGTGGTTGGTTTTGTAACCCTGGGGGATAATGGCAGCCCACAGTAGAAAACATTGCTTCTTCTTTTTCTTTGCTTTTTAAAATTAGCAATTATCCATGTGAAAGTCAAATCTGGATCAAGGGGCAAAAAACATTATCTCCTTTGTATATTAACATGCTATGCAAAATGTGACAGTGGGTGTTTTAGAACCAATTTGAAAGCCAACCAAAGAATGCATAAGTCCAGGACAATATTGGTTTATGAAGACCTTGCAAATTCAAAGTTAAGTTTAGGCAAGCAGTGTGTGATCCAGGATAATTCTATTAAGCTGTGGATCCTGGTGAATGGAGACTGAGTGGCTGACTCCAGTAATTTATTTAAAAAAGAAGCCTTTGTCAAATGAAATATGTTACAACTATTAAAGAAACTTTGCACAGAAAACAGATGAGAAATGAGAAGCCATAGATGTAAGATTTTGTTAATTTAAAATATCTAAATACACAGTTATTTAATTAGGGGGTAAATGAAAATGACTAAAAGAGATTTCAAGCATGCTAAGCGCTTAAAAGAGCTCAGTATTTCTGTAAAGAATATGTCACAGTGGTTTTTAGGCTGCCTGGCTCACTGCCTTCTCCTGAACTTACAGGAAGGAAGGGAGGAGAAATCCTCATACCTCTCTCCTTACGAGGGAGGAGTAAAGAAGAAATAGTCAGCATTTAGGCCTTTGAGGGTGTAGTGTTAGTGTTTGTAGCCCAAACTTCAGATCCCAAATTAGAAGGAATTAAATAACTAGAAACAGATGCTGCTTTAACTATTCTTTAATAAAATACACTGCTGGCTCTTCTTAGAGTAGTATATTAAGTAGGAGTATTTTGAGGGAATAATTATAAATTATTAGAGAACACAACGGTGAATGCTAGGCATGGCTCCGGAGCAAAACTTCACAGACTAGACAGTCTTTGGAACATTTTGAAGGCCAAAATGTGAACTTTTCTTGAATGAATGTTTCAAAACCCAAACGTTACATTTATTGCGCTAAATTAATGATGTTTTCTTTAAGATTTATCTTTTGATTCTTGCATATTAGACTAATTCATAGCTATTAGGCTACTACATTTGCAAAGTACTAAAGTAGCCTTCATGAAGGTGTTGAAGACAGTTAATGAAGCTAGGGAGATTTTACGTGCTCTTCCAACTGATGGCTTTTCCTTAATCAGAAGACTCTGGGAAATTTGATTTTTTTTTTTTTCAGTTAAGTGTACATTAATCTTCACTTAAAAAAAAATAGAGAGAAGGCATGATTATAAAAGTAAAACACCTCTTTAGCCTAACTTAGTGGTTGCACAACAGATGTGACCCCACTGTATTGCTGTGTACAGATTCAAAGATAATTGAATCCCTCTGCAGTAGCTATTAAAAATAGGTAAACGCTATATTTCCAGATCAAAATGAAGTGGAGATGTATGAAGAATTTTGGGAGATGTCTGTGAGAAGGGGGATGGAAGGAAAAGAAAGAGGAGTAAAATATGTTTTGTTGCTAGAAACAGTACTCCTTCTTTGCTCACACTTTAACAAAAACACTTTCAGATTTTGTCTGTTTGCCTGAGAGATAAAGCCCTGAGTTTGAGAGAAGAAAATCTTATTTTCTGCATTTTAACAGATTTTCCACCCTGGTTTCTAGCTGATGTCAAGGTTTTAATTAGCAATAATTCAACTAGGAATAGATTTCAGTTTCTCCTTTGTTTTCTCCTATAAATGGGTCTTCAGCACAGTGAAAAGGTAGCTGGAAAAATAATTTTCAAGAATAGTGATTTTATATCTATTTTTTAAGTTAAAGGAAGATAAAGTCATTGTTTTTGTTCTCTCTACACTCAACTTAATGTATTTTGTCTTGAAAGTTTCCTTTTACAAGGACTGAAGAATGGTGAATGATTCTTATTTAAGCAAGAAAGCTTTGCCTTTATAATGCTTAGACCTATGGGCCTGTAGTAGGAAAGCAAGCTGTAATCAGTTCAGCTGTTGCTGAATTACACTTACCTCCACTTTGCCTGTTTAACTTCCCATAAGTATGCTAAGCACCTCTTTAGAATACATTGACCTCTAATTATTTCTTGCTTTATGTATCCCTTAGCCCACATTGAAGAAATTAAAAAAAAAAAATCCTATTGGTGTACAGTGTAGAATAATACAACCTGCTTTTGTTTTGCTTTGTTCTGTATGAAGAATTAAATTTTTACACAGTTGCGTTCACCAAAACTCAAAATGCCATGTGTAATGATTAAATTTCATACTTTATCATGTAAAGTGACACTGATTAAACTGTTTTTAAGTAATGGGGAGCAAAATTGCGTTATTCAGGCTTTTGACCGTGAGATTACCAAGTTGCAAAAATTCTAGCTATGCCATAAACTTTAGTCTGAGGTCTTTCTGAAGTCAAAAGATGCACTGGATTTGTGGGACTTGTGCACAGGGACCTGTGCATTAATACACCTACCTTGGTAACATTCACTCACTTCTGAAGGCAGAGCATGGCTGGTAAACAAGCTGGCTTTATGCTTGAGTGAGAGCATTTCACTTTCTTTTCAGTGGAGGAATTTTCAGCCTGGCAGCAATAGCATTATAATAACTGCCAGCTGCTCACTTGGCACAAGAGTGCCTAGAACCAAGAGGAAGAACCTGGTGCATTTATGTATAATTTATTTTTCTCCAAGACTTGAAGGTTTAGGCCTCATAAATATTTTGATCTGGTCTTTGTATGCATCAGTCTGGGAATATGCAAGTGGAGCCTAGTCTGCAGATTTTGGTTTGGAGTACATTGCAGTAATTCCCACCAGGATAAGATGAGAAATTATTTTGGGAGATTCATCTGTGAGTGGGTGGTCAAAAAAGAAGGAAAACCTTTAACAGTAAGCAGATGGACCTCCCTCATTTTATACTATATATTGGGGATGCGAGATAATCATCTCCCCAAATATTGGACAGCATAGACATGATTTTCACATCAAAAGAATAAAGTTCAAGACATTATGAAGCAGAAACTCAAGAATGGAAGGGAGACATTTTTGTATTCTCGGCTCTGTACTTGCCCACCACTGTCAGGACTGCAGAAATGACATCTTCAGGGGTTCACAGGAGCAACATTTTTACCTCTATCTGTAAACTCACACAGCTGCAAGCAACAAACCACTTCTTGACTCACAGAGCCACTTTCATCTGGTATTTACAACTGGTTTGAAAACCTACAGTCTACCAGAGGAGAAAATAGGAAAGGCTATGGGTTTTGCTAATGTCTTTATTTCTAAATTCTTGAGACGTATCTGGGAACAGACCATGCAGGGGTAAAAAAAGGTAGCAAGTCCTGGTGGTCTCTGTTAGGCTGATTCTGGGAGAGAAATTTTACTCTGATCTGTGCAAAAAAAACTGAGGCACCCAAGAAAATTAACACCAGTAGGAGCTATTTGGCATTCCTAAGGTGCAAGCTCCTTGCATCTCTGTTTCATTTCTTATGGGGGACAATCTCCAGTGAATTAGAGGAAACTGAGATCCAGACCATTTCACTTGCATCTGTGAGGGAAGGGAAAAATTTTTCCTTGCTCTGAAGAAGTCCTGGAGCATGCATGAGAGTATAGTATGGGACTGGCATTTGAGAATTCAGAGCTCTAAACTCTAAAGGAATATGTGATTTAAAAAATACTCATTCTTTCTTGGCAGTCTCCGTGTGTTAAGTAGATTTTCTGGAGAAGGAGCTGTCTTATTCAAACTTCCATACAGTAGTCATTTAATGAGTCTCTGATCTCAGCTGCTGGTGTAATGTAAACAAATGCTGCTTTACTATAACAAAGCGCTGCTTTAGTTTTTTTTTTTGATTTGTGCCAAGCCTGTTCTATTTCAAATGAATGGGGAAGCAACGTTTTGACTGAAAGCAACAGCTAAAAAGCAACCTGCTATACAAATCCCAAACTTTTAGTTGGGAGTTCCCACATATAGGGCTTGCAGTTCCCTCTACCCTCTTGTCCATGTCTCAAACAGGATTTAAAGCAATGAAAGAAATGGAAGAAAGGTAGAGCGGCCTTCTGTGCTGGCTCTGGGCAGTCACTGGAAGGAAGATGTCATTCTCTTTTCTTTCTTTCCCTCCTTGTTTGTGTTGCAGTACAGGGGTAAGATTTGTGCCTTCCTCCTGCTGCATGTGCACAACACCTGTAGTTAATGAGAATCTGAGAGGAGGTGGTTCTTTCTTTCTCCTTTATCCTTTTGATGCTACTTGTTCTTCCTCCCCTTTCCTCTAGATGTGCAGGACAATGAAAGAGAGAATTTAGTCAGATTTATGCTCTTTCTTTCATGTACAGCTGTATATGTCTTGGAATATTACAGTTTGGTCCCTCTCTCCTGCCTTTCCACTAAAGTTTCATCGTGTTTCGTGGTTCCCAGGCTTCTCAGACAGCAGTAGGATAATAAGCCTGTGATCTATTTCTGCTTGGGCTACTTACAGGTTTTGGCCAACAGTGAGGCTGACCAGCTGCATTTTGTTTCATGGAGCTGCTGTCGTAGCTTTGAGTAACAGGAAAAGAAACTGGGTTCTCCTCAGGCTGAAGGTGGGAGGAAGACTTCATTCTGCAGTGTCACAAAACCAGTGGAAGATGGCATTTTTATCATGCAGGTTCTTTTTCTCACAAGCTGTCAGTGCCCTGTGTAAAATAAATGTAGTTTCAGAAACTGCCATCATCAAACTTATCCCAGCTGGTCTCGGCAGAAGCAGCAAAACTGGAGGTTGTGTGGGATATTAACTACAGCTCTCTGAAATGGTTACTTCAGGTAGGGTCGTACCTATAGGCAGAATAACTTGAAGGAGTCCCCTTAGTATTTTTGGGGCTTTATGACCCATTTCATTTGCCTGTTCATTGAAACGATCACTTGCCAAGCTTTCTCTTCAAGAACCAAAGTGATACAAAAAACTGTGTGTAACATTAGATGCAATTAGTTGTTGAGATTCTTAAATTCAAAAATATAAGTGGAGTCATTTTGTTTGTTTATTTTAGGTTTTATCCCCTACACATCTGTGGGGATGCACTGTTTTAAAATCAGCCCTACTTGGTGAGGTAAAGCTGGAAGTGTTGCACACTGATGCCTCCCAATGACCAACTTAAAGTAGCACACTATGTCTATTTGTACAAACTCTTCCCCTCCCCCACTCATAATATCATCATTAGATCATCTGTTTAAGTAACTATTAAACTTACTACATACCAGCCAGCAAGTGTCTTTGTGTCAAATTCTCATTTAAAGTTGTGCAGTGGTTGCATACGTATCAAGAGAGGGGGAACAGCTGCATCACCCTAACGTGTCTGTACATGGAGCCAGTAGCTCTTGGATTTTTAACACAGTGGTAAGAATTCCAAGAAAGTTGAAATGCTATCTAGTGTACTGCTAAGCTGGAAAAGAAAAATCAGTGGAAATGTCAATTCATATAAAATTCTATCTACTATCTTACAGTATCCAACACAAACTTCAATGTTTTGTTGTCTGAAGAGCAAGTTGTGTTGTTTCAGGAGTATTTTTGTGCTTTTAAAAATAATATTCTCTGTATCCTCCAGCCTTTTTTCTTGTATTTTTCTCACACAACTGTATTTAAATAGGGCAACGATAAACCAACTCATTTTTGAATGCCAATTAAAAAAAATAAATCTATTTTAAGGGACAAAGTAAAAACCCAGGAAGTAGATAGCGCCTTCCAGAGACAGTGTTTTTAGTTCAAGGTCAGACAATTGATCTTTAACCCACCACACACAGTTTAAAGTGGTTGTTTAGCACAGGGGTTGTCTGCTGATATCAGTGCTTTTTTGTATGTTTTTATTGTTAGAACTTAATGAGATTACATATATTTTGATGAAGAATTGCTGCCGTGTAAGCTTGCCACCTACCTACAGTGACTCTTATGAATATTTGATGACAATAAGTAGTACGAACTTCACTGTGATGCTCACACACACAAAAAAAAAGCAGCATAGGAATAGCTTTTGTTCCAATTTTTTGCTTGCAGTAAACAGTGCGACATTCTGTACATGTTATTAGACATATCTAAAATGTTTCTGAAAACTAGCAGTTTTGTTTGAATCATTTTATTCACTTAGCAAGGGAAGGATGTAGGGTAGAAGTGCAAATTTTAATGCCTGCGTTTCTATTTTAATTTGAGTTGGGGTCGACTGGTCAGTCTTATGCTTCTAGCTATGAATTAATAGTTGAGAAATAGGAAAGAAAACAGTGGTTTGTACTCATCGTTTTGCAGATGCAGCAATGCTCTACAAAATCTAAAAATAATATCTGTCAAACAACAATTGTGTAGACTTCTGTGGAATGTCTTTGGTCCATGCAGTCTCACCTTATAAATCCTATTTGTCTAAACAGTGCTTTGCTATCATATTGCAAATTAGGCAGTGTCTGTCAATAGCAGGTGTTACATTTTATCATCCCTTCATCTAGTTTTTTTTTTGTTTGCAGTACATTATACGTTCTTCACGTTGTATGTTTTTTCAAGATATTTTTGTGTGAAGCTATTATTGAAAACCAGATTCCCGATATAATTGCATGAATTGTGATACTTGTTTTTTGTTTGCACATTTGAAAAATCACCGATTTTATTACCAGGTGACTTTGCCAACCCTGTTCAAAACACAAGTTAACTAAGTTGCCATAATTTGTTTAATTTATATACTTTTCCTTTTCTTCTGAGATTTGTAGGGGCAGCTGCATAGCTATATTTTTCTTGGTGATGACAGCAGCAACAGCTCTAGCATTCATAGTTGTTTGAGGGTTTTTGTATTTAAAATAATCTGGTGTAGTAGTTACTATAATTATTTTCTCCTGTAGCTCCTGCATATTAAGAGTATAAGAATTCATTAATGATACTATATCATTTTTCTTGAAAAGCTGGAATTTACAGAACTTATTTTTCTTTCAGGGAATCTGTTTCCTCCTATTGCATGTCAAGATCTTCAGTTTGTTCTGAAGGCTGGATATTTGGAAAAACGCAGAAAAGGTAAGTTCAACTATCTTTGTGAAAATGATTTAGTTTGTGTTTTATATCTGGGACGTCTGTGTGTCAGTATTTGAAGTTGTACACACAACTTTATACAGGATTGATAAATAAAACTGAATAGAAATTGAAACGTTGAATCATTATTATGCAAAAGAAAGAACAACACATAATTGCTTCTATACTGATAAAAGAAAATCCCATTTCTTTGACTAAAAAAATCATGCTGTGAAAGTCCAGCATCAGCCATAATTCAGAGACTTTTAGGTATTTTTGAAGAAAACATGAGGAACGTATGTAAAAGTACCATATGTTGACTTCATGTTTCAGTGAGCATCAAGATTTATTTTCCTTCAAGAGGGCAAATATTGATCTCAGCTTTGGTTCAGTCAATATTTACCTTGATTCAATAAATCTTATATTGTCACCTTAATACCCACTTAATGCTGCAATAACTGTAGGAAATATTTAGGAAGTTGTTCATAATTTCCTTATATTTAATGTTTCACCTGACTTCTCTCTTTATATGATTTCAAATTCCCATTTACTTCCTTGCCACCAGCTTTTATTTCTGGTTTCCCTTCTCAGTGCCATACATTTGTCTTCTTCATATCCAGATTTTGCTTCCTTTACTTAGCATTATTCCTATCTCCTCCCTCTTCCCTCACCCTCGAAAAGAAGTAACACATTTGTGTTCAATAATGCTATACAGTGATGTAACACAAATTATATTATTTGCAGACCACAGTTTTCTTGGCTTTGAATGGCAAAAGCGGTGGTGTGTCATCAGTAAGACGGTCTTCTACTATTATGGAAGTGACAAAGGTAATTATAACAATAATGATAAACCATTAAAGTGATCTTTTAACAAAGAGAAGAAATATGAAAATAAGAGGAAAAATGAAAACTCCAGTGGAGTTGGAAACTGAGAAACTAAGGATAAATGAACTTGAAAACGTGAATGGTTGTAAAAAAGTGCTTTGAATTTTATAAATATATAGAATATTAAATCTCTTAGAATCTGTAAATGATGTGCCCATTTTCTAAAGCAGGAAAACTGAAGAAAAAAGTTTACATTACTTGTAAAGCTACCTCATGTGCCAATAACAGCTAGCTATTAGGTTTGATAGTACTCTAATACTTAATTAATGTACTGGATAGCAAATGCTCTTTCTGTCCAAATGGGATTTTCATTTGAAAATACCCTATGGCAATTACACCTTCTGCGTTGTTTAAAGGTGGTTGAATCCAGGAAAATGTTAGTCTAAAAACCACACAGTGGAGTTTCATATTTCTTTCTAAATTACGTTCTGGAAAAGTTAGAAATGAAGTAAGATATTTAACTAGAAGCCAGTCATGGAGACTAAAGCTAGTTTCTGAATGTGATTTCTGATTGTCAGTTTTGAAAGAATCTGGCATAAGCGTTGGGATATCACTTTGAATATTCAAAATTGTCAGTCAAATAAAGCTTTCTTTAAATTGTGTGCCGAGTGTATTTCGTATGTACAAAAGGTGTAAGGCAAATTATACAGAATTGTATCTGTAATTATTAAAAGTGCAACTCTCTTTTTTTTCTTAAAGAAAAAACAGAACTTATTTCTGCGCAAACTTTCAATTTAAACATTTTTCTTCTGCTTGTGTTTGTGTGACTCTACATGAGATTAGTGCAGATAGTCTTTTCATATGGTTTTAATTTAATTTGGTTCAGTTTGTTTCACTACTCAATATGCTGACTCAGTTAAACTCATTCTCTCTTTAAAAAAAGAAAATTAAAGTAAGGATATAATTGTATCTTATGTACTTTGGACTTGTAAATTTTCATCTTGCTGCAGTTTCCTCTCAAATTCTGCTTCCAGAATTTTGTTACTATATTTGCTGTATGTCCCCTTTTCTACTTTACTCTTTCTGTGGGATTTACAGATTGGTCAAGCTTCAAAAGCGTAAACAATCTTTCTTAACAAAATGAAAGTGAAAAAAAAAAAGAGGACCTGTGGTCTAATACTGTTTTGTCTTTAGTAATTTGTTACTTTCTCTGGAAAATTAGCTTGTGCTGTTTGTTTATATATAGTTGCATGTTATATACAACTCCAAAAACATATATATATATTTTGACATTATATTGCTAGTTTTTAAGGATTGTTTTGGGTTTTCAAAGCTTTGGCTTTTCATCTGGTAGTTTTTGGTCTTTGGATTAAGGTGGGAAGACTGCCTATCTCTTTTCTTCCATTTTTCTTTTGTAGCAATTTGGCTATCAAGGCTGCATTGTAATTTCTAATACCTGTGCTGAAAATCAAGGTACCTGGAAGCATGTTCCCTAGCATGGGGTTTGGGGTTGGTTGAAAAATCAAGAATTGATTGGGATACACTGGGATAGCTTTCCTTTACTGGTTTTCAGACATGCTTTGGCTTATACATTTAGAGCTTTTGTAGACCACAGATTTGTTGGGGAAGATCCTCCTAACCATACCCTAATGACATGGGAGAGGTGCATAGTCCATGGAGCATCTTTTGGGATCTGTGTAGATGTGTCTGGACTCCATGACTAGCTCACTGAGGAAGCAAACATGTCAGATGCATGAATTTCTGCTGTGCCTCCTTGTGACTGGTGCTGTTAGTGCAGGAAGAACTAGCACAGCATGGTGGAATTGTATTTTCTTGCAGATCTGGGATGACCAGATCTGACCAGAATTTTAACAGTAACTCCAGAACTTGTCTTAGAAGAAGAAAGCTTTACTTTTTAGGCTAATATGAAGTACTTTCTTCAGCCCTCTGATGCCATGGTATACAAGGGAGCCAGTTCCAGTGAAGAAGCAAGTTGCCATCATCGTGTGTAAACTGAATACCTGTAATTTCTTTAGATCAATGGCAGACTAATTTACTATTGAAATCAAGCTGTCATGCTGTCGTTTGTGGACATGTGTACTGCTGTTTGTTATGTTCTTTAGCTGCAGATTGTCAACACGGACTAGGTGTGTGATAAACGAATCCCGAGGAGATCTGGCATGGATTTACTGGAAGAACATGAACTGTTCTCACTCCCACTACAGCCAGCAGTAGCACCTGCTGCGGTATGCTGTAGGATTTGGGCCCTTCTTTAGCTGAGACCTTTGGTGCTGCACCAGACAACTTGGGTCATGGGGAGAAGGAAGCTGTGTAGTTCACAACTGTAGGGTAACTGAAGTATGGGTTTGGTTGGCTTAATAGAAAACTGCTGCCACCTCCTGAATTATTTAGATGGCAGTTGTCTAAATGAAGTTGGTCTGCTCTAGCCTGTGCAATGTCTGCAGACATTTTGTATCAGCTGGGCCCTGGTTACTGACAGATTTACGCAATGGGAAAATTCCCCTTTTGTCAATGTGAACCCAATTTGAAGAGAGACCAGGCAGACGAGGGGGTCCATATATGCTTGCAGTCATGCTGCGCATCGCCTTTATGAGTAATCTAATGCTGTGTGTTTTGGGGGACACAATGCAGAGAGGTAGCTGGGATTTCTAGTTCTTGTTTTCCCATGTGTATGTTTTTAAATCCTGGACATGTAGACCACTAATCCGTAAAGGATAAGTTATATCCGGTAAAACATTTATTTTGTTGGCCAAGTTTTGATTTTTTTTTTTATGCTTAAATATCAGTGTAACTGAAAGCTAAATTTGAGGGTAAAGATTTATATTGTGTAGATGATTTGATGTTTCCAAAACACTTTTAATTATAGTAACTTTTTTTTTTTAACATTAGGAAAATAACAAATATGGAAGGGTATAGAACTGACAAGCACATGTAAGGAAAAGTTGCAGAGCCATTTTTCAGACCTGTGTATTGTTAATGAAAAATATGAGGCCTAGTCCAGAAGCATACAATAAAACCTAAAGCCTGTGAAAATACAGTAAATGACTGCGTGTGTGTATGTTCACATAAGAGGTTACAGGCATCATTTTAGTGGTTGTGATGCCTGCTGGCTAATTCATGTCTTATTTCTTTTTTCCTCCTACATTTTCTGATACTTTCAGTGCAGCATTGGATAGTGAATTAGCGTTATCTCTGCAATACAGACAGGTCTAAGTGTGTCACCTACATTTCTGTTTCCTGATCAGTGATGGAAAAACAGGCCTTAAAGGTTTGACCTAATTAAACGTCGGAAGTGTGTATTGCAGAAAGTGCATCCATTTTTGCACTTGTGCTGCAATATTCATCTAGTATGTGGCCCACATAGAAGTGCAGCACAACGTTGAAGAGAAGCATGTTCAAATACCAGGGCAGGCCTGGATTTCTAGAAGCCCGTCTGGTCCTCGTTTTCATAGTCTTTCCTTCCATAAACATCCTTCTCTTTTCTTTGCTTCCATGAAGTAGCTTCCTGAGTTAGGTACCCTGTTTACAGGTACCACTATTTTCCTCTGTGATCTCTGGCAGTGCCTGTGTACTCAGCCGCCTAGTTAGTTCTGCTATCCCTTCAGACCTCAAAGCGTATGGACAGAAAAGTTAATTTAAATGAATAAATTAACAGCCACAGTTTAACATGCCCTTCTGTCTGAGCAAACTGGAAAGATCAGCTACATGTTTAGCAAGGTAGTAATTGATAAGTGAAATTGGTAATCAAGTCTTGATTCTCCCTAATTACCTACACTTCAGTTTATAGTGCCGATGTAGTGACATAGGCGGAAGAAAAATACCCTAATTAATTCTTTTTTCCCCACATTATTGCCTTTTTTAACTCCTGAAGTTTTATTGTGCCTGTGGCTATATGTTTGTAATAGTTGTTAATTTTCAAAGGAAGTTTAGATGTCCAAACAGGTAACTCTAAGTTTCAGGAAGGTGCAGGTTTATATAAGATCTTGATTCAGGGGATACTAAGCAGAACGTCCAGTCACAAGATGCTATGAAATTACAGTAATTAGGCTTGTCCAATTAAAAAAAAAAAAAAAGAGAGAGAAAGAAAAGAGATCCTTAGCAAAATACAGTAAAATAGTGCTGATTGTCCTGTTGAGCAATATGTCTCTGTGAATAAAAGAAGGTGCTGCTTGTTACATTTTTTTTTATCTTCCCCTAATCAGTAGTTAGTGTAACTGTTAAGTTTATGTCCATTACTTCAAGATTTCCTGTCATCTTGGTGGTTCATAAGTCCTGCATTGCTTTGTAGGCTCTGTTAGTCCACTGGGACAATTTTTCAATCCCAGACTTCTGTCTGGGATTGAATATAAGCAAACTGGCGCACTAAATAGTGTGTTTCAATCTTTGCCTCCATTTTTTCATTTTATCATTTAGATTTCTCAAAAGAGGAAAAAAAAAGACTATTGCAGTTCAGATTTGCAGTCTAAAAGAGAATGATTGCTATGCATACGTTTGGAAAGGGCTATTCCAAAAGCTGGAAAAGGAATGACCATTTTGGAGATACTGACATGTACTATTTTTGAAAACGTGGTAAAGTATGTGAAACCACATTTAGCATGAAGCCATGTAAACTGTAAGATCTTACAGACTCCTGTTTTCAAGATGAAGAGAGTTAAATTATAGATTCTAATAGTATTTATAAACACTTTGTCACTTTTCTGAAATCTTTCTGTTTGCCTTTGTTGCTTATGCATTTCTCTGTAACTTCTTTCCTTTCCACTCTAAGTCCTCTCTGTTCTGCAGAGTGCACTAATTCTTTTTACATGTGCTAATAATATGGTCACATCGCCTTAGGCCTCAAATTTACAACCCAATCATTTCAAGACCCAGCTGAAGGTTTACTCTCCTTTGTTTTAAAAGTTCCCATGGACTCAGTTACGCAAGGCTACTTCACAACCCTTTTTCTCTGCTTCCCTTGAGACTCCCTTTTCCTAATATAATATTGGCCCTGTTTCCGTTGTTAACGTGTCACTATTTTTAGTATGCATGAAGCTCATATGTAAGAAAAATGTTAAAAATGTTTAAAGTGATCTCAAATTTCATTCAGATCTGTATTGTTTGTTTTAAAACCTAAATGCACCCTAAATTTATTCATCTCTAAAAAAATTTATATCCTAGGTTTGACTTTTTTTTTTCAGTATTTAGTTGCCTGACTGTCTGCTCTGTTGTACAAGTTCTTTGCCAATCTAAATTGCTGATGCAGAACGATCTGAAGAAACCCAGATTTTTTTTTTTTTTCCCAATGCATACCTGATATGAGGAGAAGGAAGAAGATGAGAGTAAAGAACAGCTTATTCTGAAATGAAATTTGGCCTAATTCTGGACCAACTTGTGCTTAATGATGATTCCTTTTCCTTTTTTTACAAAACTGATAGTGTTATACTTTTGCAATTCTGTTCTATGTTGTACTGTGACAACTTAAGAGTTTCCTGTTGTTGAATTGCAAAGCCCTATCTTGAGAAAATAAGAGGTAATAAGACTGCTACCCTTTTTCAGAGAAGTGTGTTTCATTCGTCCCTCCCTCATCCCTTCCTAATATGCTGGTATATTTCTGCCTAGGAAAAAATTCTGTTTCTAATTTGGGATTTCAAAATGAAAGTGAAATCTCTGTGATGTAAATGGGCTTCCTGAGGCTGTGGACATCTAAGGCTCCTGCCATTAAAAACATCTATATCTAATTTTTGGTCTCTGAGTAAAATCCTTAGGTCTTTAAAGTTTTTAAACATCAAAACCTGTTTAATTCTCTCTGAAGCACAGTCTCCAGAAAGTATTTCTGGTATATAATTCTGAATGGGGAAGTTCAGAAGTCAAACCTGCTTAGCTGCAAGCATTTGCTAATAAATGAAGTTGAGGTGATCACTTGAGTGTGACTGTCACAAGATGACCCAGCCTTCAAGCCTACACCTGACTACGGTGCCTGGCCAAACAGCTGCCTTGTGTCACAGTCAGCCTCATGGCAATCAGGTAACAGGGTTGGTCTCCAGTCCTTCCTAGAGAGGTGTATTCTCTAAGAGCAACTGGGATTTGTGAGTCTCCATTGCCTGTCACCGTCTGTGGATGCAGCTGAACCGTTAATTGTCCGCTGTCCTGCCGTTTGGTATCTGTGAAGCTATTTCTCAGGACATACTAGCTTTGTGGTTTGCTGCTACAGGGAATGTGAATGCATGCTTAGTCTTTCTCTCATCTTTAGTGGGTTCTGGGTTAGAGTTGTGAAGTGTCAGGTTGTCCTAAAATTTCCTCATGGTTAACATTTTAAGAGTGTGCACAGTGCTACGCTGGGCTTTAGTCAGGGGTACTTCACTGCACAGATAACTAGAAGCAAAAGTAGCAATGCTATGGCTAGTCTGCTGCCATAAAGTTCAGTGAAAGTATTTAATAGCAAAGGATATATATTTTTTATTGGTGTATGCAACTAATTTTCATTAGCACAGGAACACAATGTTCTGAGAGTTAAGACCAATATCTTTCTGTTTTAATTACAATGTTCTTTGAAAGAACTAGTACTGATACAGAGATAATCTCCGATTAACTCTGTAAAACCGTGTTAACATAAAAGGGATTGTTCATGTCACAGAGAAGTATTTTCAGAAATACTCCAAGAGTCTGAATTTGAATACTTGCCTCTTTTTTTTCTTAACAAGATATTTTTACTTTTCAAACCTGGTGTTTGTTCATTCTGTCTGTGTGCTCCTGTCTTCTTGGGGTTTTGATAAACTTCCAGCATGGGAAAGGGAGAAATTAATGTGTTCCACTTCATCTTCTCCCTGAGGTCACAAGTGAAGGAACAATGAAATTTGTAGGCTGAAATGAATTTCATTAAAAGGGGACCTAGTTAACCTATTGCAAGTTTTTATTTCTAATATCTGCCTTGGTGTGATTCCATGAATTTTACATGTGTGTCCTGTTTGATAGAGAGATGGAGGTTTGAGCAAACATAAAATACTAATACTGAATCTTAGTACTTAACAAAGACATAATAAAATTTACTGTTACAGAAGGGACTAGAAAGAGGTAATAGAACAGTGCTCTGGGTTTGTTCAAGTAATTTTTTTAATTTGCCATTTACTTGCCATGGGTGAGAATTAATAAAAAGGTAGAAGCACAATCTAAGATTGCTAGTGAGAGTGTTTGTATAGGGACTGCCCTTACATCCACTGATGTTCATGCTGCTGTGTTAACCACTTATTGCTCTTTCAGAATGGAAAAATTTAATTTTCTATTCAATTTCCAGAAAAGAGACAAAATAATGTTGAAAATGTAGTTTTTCCTATTTTATCTACCATAGAGGCTTTCTCATTTTGTTGACAAATAAAAGCAGCGGATGCTTGACTTGTGCCTAAGCTCTGTTCAGCAATGCTTGGAGTGCTGTTGTTGCTGATGCTTGTTGTTAATGTGTTCCCCTTCCGTAGGGGGGGAAAAAAAAGAACAAAAACATACCTTAATTTCATTTTATTTCATTTGCATCTGCACTTTTTTTCTGGGAGGCCCAAGCAAAATGTGACTAATGCTTATCTTCACTTGAGTGCTGCACTGTGATCCACAGAACTTGCAGAAATGAATTACTTTTACCTTCTTGTTTTCTTTTTAATATCCACCAAAACATGCCAGAGCACATAAAATCAGATGTAAGCCTTGGTCCAAAGAGCTCAGAAGGAGCACACTGGTGGCACTTGCCCAACATGCAGTATATTTAACACAGGCTTGTTCTAAGCGATACTTTTATAAACCAGAACCCTTAAACTGAAAAGTAGAACTGTCTTTGAAACAACCACATGGCTCTACATAATAAACTGTGGTAGGGCTCAGTACTTTTATTAGCTAATTAAACTTTTGCTGTGTTGAGAGGAGTGCTTTGGGAACACACGCCTGAATGTATAACAAAATTCATTCTGTACTTGTACCATGTGGAAAGGAAGCACATCTGGGAGTGAGGGGGTGAATGTGAAGAAAAGCTTTTCCAATTGCTTCAAAAGGAACTTGAAGTTTATTTTTTAAGTAAAGTGGTTAGTTTAGGAGGGAGCTCAGCAAGTTCTGAGCTAGACAGGTTTTCCCATTGGTTTACTGAACCTGAAAGAGACACTGATTTATAGGAAGCTTGCTTTGCAAGTTCCAGTTCTTGGGTTTCCCTAGATGCAAGTGTCATAACATGCGCTTCTTACTAAATAAGACCACCATCTGCAGACAGCTCTCTGTGGAATTCCTTAGTTATCCTACAGAAAAATACACTTTTCTGTGCGTCTTCCATTTAAGTAAAACTTTATCTTCAGAAGCATCACCTAATCATTTTGCTAAAAACCTCCCTGTTCTTTGTAAAATTCATGAAATAGAAAACCAAATCTGAATAAACGATAACCTGCTGAGCCACTTACATTCACTGTTGTAAATGAAGCTCTAACTTTGTTTTTTATCTTCAACAGACAAACAACAGAAAGGTGAATTTGCCTTAGAGGGCTACACCATCAGAATGAATAATAACCTTCGGAAGGATGCAAAGAAAGATTGCTGTTTTGAAATCTCTGCTCCTGATAAGCGCATTTATCAGGTTGGACTTCTTATGTCGACTTGAAATTAAATTGATAAAGCCGTTACAATTCCAGTTACTGAATTAACATTTCAGTAAAACAACTTTCACTGACATCTTAATGAAAAACGAAATCCTTTCTTGCTTATACTGTATATTCATATATGAGGAAAAAAATCTAATTTAAAAAATATATGTATATGTTCAAATGTTATCTTTTTGGACAAGAACAGGGAAATCTATCATCTTTATCTATTGGTCATTTCGATGTAATTATTTTAATACCTATTATATGGTATGTCTGCATGATTTCTTGGATGAATTAAGTAGCGGAAAAAAAGTTAAACAAAATATATATCAGTGTTAAATACATATTGTATTGGTCATGGCTTTGCCAGGAATATCTACGTAAAGGCACATATCAGCTGTGCAATTCAGAGATCTATCAGCTCGACATCAATATAGAATGTAAGTTTAATAAGTTTTAAATATCTGAGATTGCAGTTGAAAGCCAGTTAATTAAGCTGTCAGGTAGTGTGTTGGAGTCTGACAAGAACATTTTTAAGAAAACTGTACCCAGCAGTCTAAAGAAATTCATGGGTGTCTTCTAATTGTCAAGGGCAAATTTTGTTCATCAGTTCTGGCTTTGACATTGATGAAGAGAAGCAGCTTTTTTCTGCACAGCTGCCAGCTGCTGATCAGAGTTTCAAATCCATCATCCTCTCCTTCAATTACGTAAATTTGTCAAAATTAGCTGTACATTATAAGAAGCATCCTTGCAAGAAAAGTACCAGAAGACATGAAAAGAATTGCTAATGGTTTCTTGAGGGAGTGACAAGAATGCTACAGACCCATTTCTATTGCTAATGAAACTGTAGTTATATTTTTGTCGTTGCTACTACTACTTATTAATAAATATTTAATAGTTTGCAGCTGCCACTCCCAAAGAAGCAGAGGAATGGGTACAGCAAGTGAAATTTGTAATACAAGGTAAGCCAGCCTGAAGAGCTATAGCCTTTATTATTAGTACTGCTTGGTGACGGTAGTTCTGTCCATTAACTGATCTGTTGTGTTTGTATATCTAGTATTCCTACTTGTCCTAGTTTTGAATAGTGAGTCCTGGATTTCAGTCATGTTTTTGCTTTTACGTAACTTCTCTTCTTGTGCAAGATTCTTGTTTTTTTCCAAGAATAACATTTAGCTGGAAAGCTCTCCCTTATGAATGCTATAACAAAATATGCAGAGTAAACTGTAAGCACCAGCTTGTAGAAAACAAGTTGTGTTTTCATTTTGCATAATTTCTGCTTAGGCTTTCTTTTCTAGGAAATGTTAACCTTTTAAACTGCTTTTATATAGATATGGAATCTAATACTATTCCGGAGGAGGAAGAGGAATATGATGATGTTGGACAAGCGAGCAGTGAACCAATAGATGATAGCATTTATGAAGAACTTCCAGGTACTCTTCAGATTTTTTACCTTATGACTTGTGACAATTTTGTCTTCTCTACTGCTAATTTGATAACTATGAGTGGCTAAAAGTAAGTAGGCAAAGTAACCTGATGGGTAAGATACTTTCAGATTTCAAATTTTACTGTGACATTGAATGTGTCTTTAACCAGATCTGAGTGAGAACAGTTCAGTTTTCTTTAGCAGGGGCATCAAAATAGTGCAGAAAATGTAAAAGTGGTCTCAGGGGACTTTTGGCTCATTAACATTCTCTAGTATGTAATTTTTTTTAATTAAAAAATTGACTCGCCTTACAGCTTTTTCCACTAACTTGCCCATAATATTTTTTTATTCATGTTGGCATTTGTATTAAGCAAAAGTTCTCTATCACTCTAGCTGCTGCCTAATACATGATCATATAATCCTGCAAGAAAGTAATGTGTTGGTTTGAAAGGGCTTTGGAGATGATCTGTAAATAAAGAAAACATACGAGTATTAACATTTTATGTCATATCTTCCAGTATGACTATGGTTATGTACAAACTTAATGTGGACAGCTTTTGGAATTGATTATAGATATTCAGGTGATAGGATGAAGATGTTTGGTCTTGTTTAGATTTTAAGAAACTATGTAAAAATCAATTAATTTTTTTAGATACAATTTTTAAGAAATTATATTTTAAAGTGATATGACAATTAATAATCACTTTGTGTGAAATAATGTTCTGCATCCCTTACTGTCTTAGGCGGTGCAATTATCAGCAATAACTTGAGAGGAAAAATCAGTCATGTCATGTGATGCCAACTAACTTTATTTATCTGCTAGGTTGAATATTGAGTCCACTGAACGAAAAAAAAAAAAAGTATGCCTTGGTTTTCATTTTAAGGTTGTTTCAGTGAACCAAGGGAGAAGAGAATACGAGTGACTGATGAAAAAATAAAAACACACCCCACATCATACAATTGGGAAATTGTAGGAGAGCTGTTCTTTTTTTTCAATTTCTTTGAATTTTGTCTAGACTACTTCAATACAGAAGTACATGTTCTGCTGAAATGGGGCACAGTTGTGTCATGCATGCTGAAAAACTCATCAGCAGCGAATATAAAATCTGTGTTAAAGCATTTAGTCTTATAGCTGGAAGAATGCAACCAAACCTTGCTGCAGTGCTTTTTGGATGCTTGGGCTCTTAGAGAAGATGATGCTTTACATTAGATTACGTTTTCATTAATGAAGATCTATGTCTGTCCTAGGTTAAATTTCTCTTACCTGAGCTTCAATTACCTTACCCGTTCATTTGAATCTCAAACAGGAAGTAGATCTATAGCAGTAATGCATAAAATATTGGCAGAGAAACAAGAATTAATGTATTCTTTGCCTTCTTTGCTCTGAGTTCTGGTTTTGGAGAATTGCTGCCTTGATATGATTCAGCAAGAATTTAGAGTGTTTTCACTTATATCTCATTTTTATATCAGTTTTCCAGGAACTGTTGTCTCCTAATGTGGCTAATAAATCTGAAATGTAACAAAACAGCTGTCACAAAGAAAGGATAGCCCTTCTGTTGTTCAAGAAATCTAGTTTCATTTTTCAGTTAAAGTCTTTCTCCATGATCTTGAAGTGGTGCTTCATTTTCACATTGTGAAGTAGGGATTTCCTTTCCTTATTTTGTACCTAAGAAAAGAGTAAGAGAGTTCCACTTTGGTCTCTCTTGGCTTCATTAGGACTGATTGATTGTATGCTTTTAATTCCTGTTGGCTGTCCTTTCTATTTTCTCAGGTAAATAAATGTATTCTTTCTTCTTTTAATAGTCAAAGGGTGGAGCTCCATTATTTGTGCTGTTACATTACGAATTCAGAGCAAACAAGGAATTCTGAACTCTCCTTAAAAGAACAGAAAGGAAAAATTCCTTGTAGAGCCCAAAAGCTATGATAGGCTCTGGAGTGCAGAAGATAAATTCTAGATCCTTGTGAGGAGGGAGAAGAAATTTATCTTCATTTTTTTATCCTTGAAACATCTTGACGTTAGATCCACTAGCTTTTCACAGATCAAGTAGCTTTAAAATTATGTATTTCAGGTATTGTTGTATTTCACAGCGCATTGTACCTTGTTGTTATTTATTTGGGTATAATTTGCCATTTCTCAAGTAATCTTCTGCATTTCTGAGGTATTCCAGTGGTCTTTTTTTTGTGTGTGTGTGTTTGTCAGCATTTCAGAAGCAAATTAAAACAGCTCATAAAGCATTCATTTTTGTAATACTGGATTTAGTATTAAAGAGTGTTTGAATTATAAAGAAGATATGAATATTTTTTTTCACTGTTTAGAAAAACGGGGAATTATGGAGAACTGTAGCAGTAAGCAGGATTGGCTGATGCTGTATTCACTAGCTATCACATTGCTTTGTTTCTTGGTTTTCCTCTTGTGGCAGGAGACAGTGTAGAAAAATTAATTTTCCAGACAGGTGCTGACTAGCTTCAAACCAGTATCCAGAATAGTAATAGTCTATTAACCTATTAAAAGCTTAGATTTCAACGGAATTCAATTTGTACTGTCTGCTGGCAGGAGGAGTAAGTTGACAGTTGGAGGGGTTACAAAGACAGAAATTACTCTTTTGATCTTGTAAGTCACTTTCTTCTTTAGTGGCACATACAAATACATTTTCACCTAAGAAGCATCATTTGGTTCTCAGTATTAGAGTGTTTTACTGTGTTTACTTAGGTGGAGTCAAAAACATCAGAACACCTAAAGCTTTTCCAACTTGTAAATCTCCCTTGCAAGATTCATCAAGGAAAAAAGAAAAAAAAAAAAAAGAGTGCTCTCTCCAGCAAGCTATGCTTTTGTCTTTTTGTTTTTAATAAAAATGCACATGGAAAATGTGGTTGAGCAGAAATAAAAATATTGTAATGGAGACCCATTCTTTGCTTAATTAGCTATTTATTTTCTACTTTAGTACACTTTATATAATTTTGACATGGCAATTTTGTATTACAGTCTACAGCTGGATATTATAAGCACAGGTGGTTCCTTGTCTGTAACATAAATTCTAGAACTGTACTATTAAATTATTTTGTGTATGTGTGTTGAACTATCTGGATGCATCGAGTCTTTAGCCTAGTGGTCTTTAAAAAAAAGAGTCGTCCTCGTTAGAATGGGAGATACTTGTCAGAATTAAAGACTTCATCTGTTACAATTCATGAAGACAATTTCTTTTATTAACCTGGGGTCTTAGTGACATAATTTTACAGGGCCTTCTCTATTCTCTTCCTTGGTCTCACATGTGTGTGGACCACAAACCTGAGTTTGCAAAGCCAACCATTGCTTGCCACCATGATCTTTCCTGCAACATCAACTCTGTGTACTGTCTACAGCAGTCTTGCACAATAGAAGAGGTCTTAATTGAAGTTAGCATCTTTATATTTTCAGTCTTGTTGTCTTTCTTTGCTCTCTTTCTGCTCGCAAGCTTGCACTGTAGTAGTATATTCCACTGTGTACAGTATAGTTTCCATTAAAGTGTTTCTAAAGATAAGATTTGAATGTTTCTTTGGTGCTTCTCGGTGTATAAAGATGAAAAGCTGCCCTTACAGAACAGGTAAGGTTGGAAATCCCCAAGCGGTGTGGTGTGACATAAATCTGGCATTCTTCGCTTCGTGTCATTTCTTTTTAGCCTGTCCGTAAAATAGAGAACTTCTGGGTGAGAGAGAAGTAAGGACAGTGAAATTCAGTACTGTAGTGGTCTCTAGCCAGGAGAACTGTTGTTGAGAACTAATCCACTCGATACAACTTGCATCACTTCCTAGTTTGCTGTAAATTAAATTTTGGGATCAGTTCAGTCTCTGACTGGGACAAGGTTCATGAGAATGAAAAGCTTGCCTTTGTCTTCTGATTCCCACTATCAGTTCTCTGACAAACAGTTTGGTCAAGCTGTAGTATCTGGCCAATAATTCTGTTTTGCAGTGTAGTTGGAAACTTAGCTAGGGAAACTGTAACCCGGGGAAAGCTCAGGGAAAGGTAAGAAATGTCTTAAGTTTTATGCAACACAAAGTATGCTATACAAAGAAACATGTTTTTTTAACGTGTTTACTTATTTTAAACAAAGTCCTTTAGTATAGTTTTAAAATTATATTGATATTGTTACAGAACTTTTTTCCAGCATTGTCTGTGAAAATAGGGAATGATCAGCCTGGCTCTGACTCATGATTGCCTCTTTAAGCAGCTTTGCTTTCTTAATTGTTTCTAACAGTTAACCTTTGCAGTTAAGCAGCATAACTTAATACCATCCTCATCTCTCTTGCTACTGGGTTGTTTGAGCTTTGAGGAAGGAAGTTGTTTTTTATGATGTTGTAACCTTTTCATGAGCATAGAGGGGAAAAAGATAAGTTCATGATCTCTGATTTACCTCTTGGGAAGGAGGAAGTCATGATTATTCAGTGGAGTTTGGGTATAAGCTTGGTCTGTCACGCAGGAACACAGACTCATTGCAAATATTTGTGTTCTCAAAATGCAGTGTCAGATGTATTGACTTTGGTGCTAGAAGTGAAGATTTCGCAGTGATGTGTTAAAGAAAATTCCTTTTCAGAAGACCTTTGCTTACTTTTAGAATTTCAATATATCACGGTCAAGGCCCATAGGACTAATACAGCATTTGGTGTCTGGCAGTCCAAGCTGTGAGTTACAGGTGTACAATTAGTTCCTAAATCCAGTAGGCTAAAATAAAGAAACTGTTAATGGATCAGCGTGAATCAGAGCAGTAGGTCTGAGTTAGCAGAGACACAGGTGGTTGGGGAATCTGAGATGTTATTTGCAAGGATTGCTGTTAAGTTAGTGTATTATATATGCTGGTATATTGTCTAAATTCCTCCCAGCATCTGTTGCTTGCCTCAAGTATTTATAGATTTCTTTACTTCTTACCAACAGCAGTTGTACATAGCAGTGATGTGCTATTGTTATATTTTTTTCCCCACAGATGGAATTCTAACTGCATTTTATTAGTAAATGAAGTGATTCCTAAGTATAAAGTATAAGTAGGCTCTGGAATATTTGAAGCTGAAAAGACCAGGTGTAAGATCAGAATTCTCAAGGACAGTATTAAAGATGAGTTTCCAAAGTAATTACTGAAAGTGTTTTGAATAATTTCCATCAAAACATCTTTCAGGTTTGAGAGCTGCAAGGGCTTTTTTTTTTCCTCCTCCTTTTAAAGTAGAGAGGACAGGTCATTCTTCGAAACCATTTTTTTCGAAGACTGGATCTTGGTGTTGTTAAGGGAAAAATATTAATTTCTTAACTGTTTATTTATATATATGGGGTATTTTGCCCGTAATATCTTACTGATAGGTATAATATCAGAATAAGAAGGACTGCTACAGGGCTTACTCACTTTGCTGTAAATCAAAAGTAATTCAAATAATATAAGTTCAGTAAAAAGCAGATGTAAACTACACGTTGATGTCAGAGAACAGTAAAGATTTTGTTTTCCGTCTGAGATGTGTGGTTTTGTTGTCACGATCACTGGTATTTCGGGTCTACTCAGTGTCTTTGATTATATGTCAGACGTGGAAATCACTGAAAAACAACCTCTTGCAACTGTATATTGCTGACTCCCAACTGCTATGATGGACTGGAGCCATGTCTGAATTCTCTGTTGCTCTGGGATTTGAGGCAATACTCCTGCGGGATTTACATGTACCGTAAAGTGTCTTCCAGCTGCTACTAAATGCTTGCGAGACATGAGTTATGAATCCAGACAATTTTTTGCTATTTTAAGGTGTCATATTCAGAAGTTGGTTAGGACCATGATACCTGGATCTCAACTTTTGTTTGCCACAAGACCTTGGGATTTATCTTCAATTAATGTAATCCTACATCTAAAGATGGAACCTTTTCTTTCTGTTGATGTTAGGTGTCAGTGATGGAAGAGGAGGTAAGACAATCTGGTGTAGCTGAGAAGAATAAGATGTCCCTTGAGTGGGAAGTGGCAAAAATGAGGTTCACAGACTATTCTGTGTTTCTTGTAAAGTGAATATTAAGTGATGGTCTGTGGATAACAGGTGTCCCATAGATGTCAGAAAGACTGCTGTGCAATGGTACATGTGCATGAGACACCACACACATTTATAAACATACAAATGTGAGGAAACCACTAAAAATAGAATAATAATTGAGTACAAAAATCTAGTCTAATTTGAGTTCTGTTTTTAACTTTGTTTATATTTACACTGGACATGTGTCTAGTGTAACTGTTGTTGTCCACTGCTATTTGAAATGACCCATTTACAGTGAAAAATGATGGTATCTTTTATTAGTCCAAAATTCTGCACATCTCTTTTGGTGATTTTGCTTTTCAGTATTTGTTTGGTCAGTGTTCTCTGATGCCTTGAATTCTCTATTTGTTCTTCTCTTCCTTTTTAACTCAGATACATTGCTCATTCTAAGCCTATGTTTTCAGAATTTGAGATTGCATCTTCTATATTCCAGTTTTGTAGTGGTGGAAAGAATCATGGTCAGCTATGAAATTCAAAGTAGTTGAAAGCAGTATCTACACTAAATGGCAAATATGTGCTATTACGTTTTGGTATTTATTCTCCTCTTGTTGAAATGCATGCAAGACAGGTTTCCAAGTTTACAAGCAGTGAAAACAGTAATATCCTTCCTGAGTTGTGATCAACTATAATAATAAGTTAAGGAATTCATGTTACAAAGGCTGTGCTTATCGAAGTCGTAGGTTATCAAAGGCTGAATTTTATTTCTGTATTTCAGAGTATAAAACAAATCAGAAGTACTAAATCAGACCAAAAAAAAAAAATTCCCAAACAAAAATAAACTGGGAATGCTTGTTAAATATGTATTGTCTGTTGACGTTTTGAAGCTCGTTTATTAAAAGTTAGAAGGCCTGAGTTAATAATATCTAAAAAGGAAGTATTTTTAATCATGCAATTTTATATTTAAAGAAGTCTTTCAAAAACTAATTAGCACACATTTCTTTGAAAGGAATTTACTTATTGAAATAAGATTATTTTATTGCAAGTACTGATCAATCATTTTTATACTATTTTCTATGCACCAGCGCTAAACAACTTTTGACACTATTGATCTCGAAAACCAGTCTGATGTGAACAGTATGTGACAGAAGTTTTTTGTTATTAGAAGATAGAATCCTGTCTCAGAAAAGCTTGTCATCCTGGAAAGACAAAATCACACAAAGTAATCTTGTATCATAGCTTTTTTGATGCGGACTGTGCTTCTGACAGTTGGCTTTGTGTTAATCGTGAGCAAAGCTTTGTTTATGCATGCATGTCTTCAATGGGTTATGGACCTGAAGTTCTTTCTTTGGTAGCACTGGTTTTATCTAATTAAGCAGCAGTGAAATAATTCTAATGCAAAGCCTTCAGAAGAAATGTCTTTGTATGTGAGATAGCTTATTAACCATAAATTTGAGGAATTGCTGTAGTTTAGCAAGTTCAAAGTAAAATGTCAATTGTATTATGTATATTTATGAAAATAGAAAATTTGGGCTTGCTCTACTGCTTGGGTATAACTGTGATGAATGCTATATAGATAGATCAAGGAACCTTTACTTTTTGAATTTGTGATGAATGACTGCATATCAGGCTATTAAAACCATTAGGCAGAGTCTTTTGAGAAACAAGAGCAACCAGAGGTTATATGGTGCCTCAGGCTATTGCTTCTCAACTTTTCTGGTTTCCACAAGGTAGCTATTAAAGAACCATAATTTATACAACTGGATTCTCAAATAAGACCCTGCAAGGTGGGCTTTAAAGACCGATTTATTCATTCTGTTATTGTAGATATAATTATCTAATTTTAATTTTTAAGCCTTTGGAAAGGCATCAGCATAAATACCTCTGTTTTTTGTCTCAGCGTACTCTGTATCTGTTACCTACTTGACTTCCCGCTCGCCTTAAAATGGAGAAGTAAGACAAAATACTACGAATTAACCAGATCTTCGTTATTCTTGCTGGCTGTGTGTGTGTGTACCTGTTTTGCTTGTGTGTTACAGTGGTACTGCATTTGTAACAGATGTCAGGTTTAGTTTGCACGTATACAAGGAAGGCAATGTCGGAAAAGGCTTCCTGTCCGTCTTGGCTGCTGCTCCCTGGGCTGGTCCCATGTCTTTGAAAGAAGCAGGTTGGTTGCTCCTAGGAACGAAAAGTGGTCAGTGGGGTGGACCAGAGGGCAAGATGAAGCAGTATTCTGTGCCCTATAGTAGACACAGGGATGCTCCAGGGATGTGCAGGGTCAGATACACAGGTGATCTTCAGCAGTGAAGGAAAGAACATCCTCTTAGGAAGTCAGAAGAGACTGTGGACAGTTTGTTGCTAGTCATTGAAATTTGGACTAGAGAGCAAGGTAGGACGAAAATATTCCTGTTCAGAACACAGTTAGCACAGGGGAAGTTTTGTTTCAGTTGGTTTCTTCTTATATTCAAAGCAAAACCACTGTCTACAGAAAAGCCTCTAGAGCACAGAAGGAGCTTCTTTCTTCTTACATTGTCAGAAAATACTTTAAGTGAATCTATACTTGCTTTCATGCCTGTCTCAGATTTATTTCTGAAGAAGTGAGGTGTCTCCGTTACCAAATATTGAGCAGTGTTTTCAGATAATTCAATAAACAAAGGCGGATAAAATTTTGTTGTCATTTCCATAAGGACCATAAGACCCAGTTTCCAGGTTAAATCACCTAGCTTAGACCTAGCAAATGATTCCTCGTACGCTGCAACTGGGAGTGTCATGTCTCTGGCATGAGGCCTGGAGAGTCTGAAGTACTCTCTGCAAGAGAATTCAACTAATCTCAGACTCTGGAGGCTCTTGGTTTTCATGAGAACCATCTGCATGCCAATCCCACAGTAAAATGTTGAGCTGCCTAGGGTGCACTTATCTCCTGCTTATGAACTATTTCCAGATCCCTGCCATCCTCCCTCATCTCTTGGAGGTGCGTGTAGGGCTAGTAAGATCAGACATCCAAAGCTGATGATCCCACTCTGGGCCTAGTATATGAGAACGGTGGAATGGGTCAGTATTTGTTAACATGAAAACGAGTGTGGAAATATTGCCCCCAGATATTGTTAGTCTAAACAGTCCGTGTTGCAGATACAATTTTCTGCTTACTTTTGATTTAACCTGATTTTTGTTTACTAGTGAACCATAGCAAGTGTGTTTTACCATAGCTTTATTTAATCATTTAAGCTGGAGAAAAAATATAGTGTAGTTGGCGTAATTGAATTTAGTGGCATGAGCCATGAACAGTGTGAAAAGAGTCAGTGGTGTATGTTTGTTACTTTCCATGAAAGCACCAAAAGGGTGAAGGCTGCTGATTTTTTATTTTTTGTCAACGTGCAGTTAATGATCAACACAGAGAATGCAAAAACATCTTGGTGGAACATTTTTAAAGGAGTCACAAGAGAAGCATCTGGGAGCCAGACTTCTCTTGTGGAAACATGCCAACAACTGTATTGTGTTTCCTTTCACTACAGCGAAGTATGCTGAAATGCCTTGTCTTCTGTCCTTTTTTTCAGTAAAATCATTTCTGGAATCAGACTATAAATTTGAACACTTCAACTCTGAGGATTATTAAAGGATATTATGTGGTTTAAACAAGATGCTTTCTTTATGATTCTATGTATGTAAATATTATGTCAAGTCACATTTGTCACTATTAGGGATACGTAGTTTTCAGAAATGGCTTTTAGATTTAAATCTTGCTGCAGATCAACGAGTATAGGAAACTTTACTTGACATTAAAGACTTTTTTCTCTATATCATATAAATTTAAGCCTGAGAAATATAACTACTGTATATGCTTGTCAAATAACAAGTATACAGTATATAAGTGTTATATAACAAGTTATATACAACAAATAACAAGATATACAGTATAGATTAGTTAATTGAATATTTGATTGCTAGATGTATTTATTTAGAGAACTATTTGTATTTTCTATGTAGATTTTAATTGCTACCACATTTATTTTAGCAAAACATCTTATTGATAAGGTTTATAAAATGTCATGTTGAACGCTTAAACTATTTATATAACTAAGAGCTATTACAGGTTAAGAGGACAAACAAAATTAATTTAGTTACAGTGAATTCATGTAAATCTTTACAGTGTTTATATATATGAACGGTCTTGTGTGCATGCACACACATTTAGGCAAGCAGTCGCTAGTGCACATTCCTGAGAACCTACAAGACAACCATGGAATCAACTTCAACAACATGACTTGTTTTGTCCCTTTGAGGTATGAATTTACGTTCTGTCCAATAGTTGCAACTACTTTTTTCGGGGGGGAGGGAGGAGGATAGAGGAGGGAGAGTTTTTTTTTTTGTTAATTAGCTAAATAATCAGATGAGCCTGTAGAAGCATTAAGCCCCAGAAGCTTTCCTTTATGTTGTTGAGGCCTACTAAAAGCAGTATCTAAAAATACTTTATCTTTAAATGTTTAAGTACGGATTTAGGTAAGATGCCTATTGCCTGAATTTTGTGGGCCAAATTTGAGGCTTTATGTACATTTTTTTTTTAGAAGTGGAGCCAAAACTGCTGTTGTTGAAAACTATTGTGAAACCTTACCTTCAAAGGTCCTTCTGCTCAGGGATGCAAGTTATATAATTGTTTGATCAAAAAGTAGAGATAACATTTTAAAAAGTGCCAAATCAAAATTAATGAATTTGTAAGGATCTGTTTTGAAGTCACTTATGAAACCTTGTTTGTTCATCAAATATGTTTTTGTTTTCTGAGTTTAATATATTCTGAGCAGTTCACTTAGTATATAGGATGAGACAATTCTAAGAGACTTGATTTCTGAAAACAAATTTCTGAAATAATGAATTTAATTGTAAACGCATAGTAGCTGTGAATGTAAAGACAGGAAAAAAATGAATGACTTTCTGGAAGTGGCTCTGTGTAATTTCTTTTATTCTTCATTATAATTATTGTGTGTATATCCACGATTGAACTTGCTTGTGATGACCTTTATCTTTTCTCTTGAGAAGAATTACTATTATCAGGTCTTTCTTCATGAGGAAATAAAAAGGTCAGTGCAAAACTCATCCCTTATATTCTATGCAGTGCACATTGCACTTTGGCATATTTGTATTGAATTTTATTAATAATAATTAGATCATTTTGTCAAAGAAATTTTAGTATTCCAAAATTAGACATTCTACATGGCCTTTCCTAGTATGTGCTCTTGCTTTTCCTGCTTCTTTCTACCTCCTCTTCTGCCAAGGTTGCTATTGGTGTAGATGAGATTTTACGTACTTCTATTCCTCCTAATTCTGTCAGCCTAGCTAATTTTATTTCTTCTTCTATAGCCCTAAACAGGCAAACTGCTAATTCTTCTGCATCTATATCTGCCTAAGAAGAAAAAGATAGTGTAGAGAATGTGAATTTGTTGCCTTTTTTAGTCGAGATTTTAAGTTATTTATTGCTAGGAACTGAACAACTATGTTGATTTAGCTGTCACTCAGAACATGACTGAAGGTTGCTTATTTGCAAGGGGAGCTTCAAGCAGGCACTCCAAGCAGGAAGCTGAGTTCATGAAATCTTAATATATTCATAATTAAACCCAGGAATTGCCTGTATCTCTGTGGATTGTTCACTTGTCCTAATGAGTATATTCTGTTCTGTCATTCAGGTGACTGAGCATGCTTTTCCTCCCATTGTGATACTTTGCTCTTAAAGCCTGAAGGGCCTTGTGAAGCCCTTGAAACAGCAGCTCTCATACTAACCAACAACCTTTGCATTTGGCAAAGGAACAAAATTTATGGGCTCTGAAGAGGATATAATCTTCATACAAATCAGTTGTGACTGCAGAATGGGGCACAGACAGGAAAGCAAGGGGGCTGGGGCACTTGGTACTGAAGAAAGGAAAGAGAATGAGAAAGAGGGAAGGCACTAACATATATTCAGGTCTCAACAAGTAGGGAAGGTAAGTTAAGCAAAGCATGCTCCCACATTTCCTGAAAAATTTGTAAAATTACAGTAGAGTGAGAAGATCCAACTGTTTGTGTTGAGACAAAAATAAGATTTAACACTGCATTATGCAGCAACTGTAGATGACCTTGCCAATAATGCTCATTTTTTTTTCTCATGTGTGAGAGCAACTGTTTTTCCTCCAAGGAGAGAGATGTGTTTTTTTATCACTTAATCGTCATACTTTTTACCCTAAAACATTATAGTAAATATTTTCTACTAGTCAGTGAGTAATAATATAGTATCTTCCTGCTTTTAGGAAAGTTTTTATAATCTGTTGCCATTGTATATTTCATATTGATGGGTATGTATAAGATAATATAGGAGAAATGTGGTGTCTTTTTCACATGTATTTAGAAAGGGATCCCTGCCCCAGATTGTTCAATTTGATTATTTCTCTCTACTACTGCACTCTGTGAGTATTCTTCATGGCAATAGTTATATGATTCAAACAGCATTTTTCTACAGTAAACTAAGGAATTGTAACCTAAAGTGTGCTTTGTGTTTATCCCTACTGGGACTGGGATTTTTTTAGTTTATTTAACTCTTCAGTGTAGCAAATGTTATGACTCCAAAATGCTTTTGTTAAGAAGAAAATGTTGTATCTGCTTTTTGGTTTTGATTAAGCCAAACCATAAAATATGCTTAGGTTCATTGACTGGTGTCCCAGGAAGGTTGTTTAAAGAGAGAGAATGTTTTGCAGAAAATCTAGAAGTGATATTCCAGGACTCCGGTATCACTTCCTCTCCTCCTCACCGTCTTTTCCTCCAGCATTTATCCTGATATAGTTTATTACAAAGTCTACTTTGTGAGTAATAGTGGTATACAAGAGCACCTTTTTAAGATACAAGAAGTGCAACTGAGAAAAAAAAAACACACAACCCCCCCCCCCAAAAAAAAAAAGGAAAACAAAAACAAACAAACAAAAAAAAAAACAGATTCCTCAAGGAAATCAGTAAAATTTACATCTGGTGTCTTAGCAAAATCTGGACAGAATATTTCTGTTCTGTAAAGTCACTAGCTTCAGCTGTCTCATACACGAGACATCAAAATACACAAATCCTTATAAACTGCAATTGAATGGCTTAGATTTTCAGAGGGTTTTATGGAGTACTAAAAGAAGTCAAATGTCTCCTAGTAACTTGATCCAACTTTCAGAGTTGGAGCAGGGTGTTGGACTTACCAATTTCCAGAGGTCTCTTCTATCCCAAATTATTTCGTGAATCTACCTTCACCTTACACAGCCAGTGGTATTTATTTGAGGCCATTATGGGGTCAGTACAACATCAGTTGTAATGACAAAGTTCTGTTACTGCCTACTGGTAGTACAGAGTGGTGCATGTACTCAACCTTGCCAACTCTGGAATTTAAATAACAGTTGTTTTCAAATAACTGATTAAAACTTGCACAAAAAGAATCAGTTGGAGGCCTGTCCTATTTATCTGGTAGTGTATTTGAATGAAACCTTTTGCGTCCGTGCTGGAATCAGTCTTGGATCACGTGTGTTGCAAGGAATTAGGGCTGGGAATTGGCGTGGGTTCTGTCCTCAACTGAAAGTAAAGCAGCTCAGTACACAAAATACTTTTATTTAAAATATATGGAGATCTGTTTCTGTTTTCTGTTTGAATACTATTCTATACTGGCTGTTTCCCATGATATTTCTGAGCACAGTGATGAAGATTTCCTCAGATGCAAGTTCTGCTTCCACTTCCACTTTGATGTCACCTCCTCTACAGTCCCAGTGTTTAACCTGTGTCTGTGTAGCCCATTTCTGTCTCCGTCTTCACTGCTATGGGAATCATTTTTTTTCACTCAAGCTTATCATGCAGGAATATGGCTTCACTGTGAGCCATTGGTAACTATCTGATCCATAGAAGTAGGGTCAATGTAAGAACTGTCATCTCTTCTCTCACGCCAAGAAATTTTTAGGTTTAGAGTCTCCTGTAAATAGCAGCCAGCTTGTTTCCCACTTCCGTCACCCTTCTGGAGGCATTTTCATCCCCAAACCAAGCACCCTAATACAGTCAGATGAAGCTGTATTGTTATTTATTATAAAAAAGTTGTCTGTTGTCCTCTCTCTGCTGCACCCAAGATCCTGCACTGTGGCTACTTGAGTATACAAGAGCACCTTTTTAAGTTAAGAAGTGCAATTGGAAAAAAAATGCAGTAATTCTCAGCTAGTGTATGGGTATGTACAGGTGTGCATACAGCGGGAATACTGCGGATGCCTCCAGCTCCCGAGGCTGGGCAGCATCGTCCTCTGGAATGCTAAGTGAGTCAGTGTGCTGGCCCCGCGCAGAAGAGGGTGTTAATTCTTATACCTTTGACTCCAGATGGTCTCTAGCCCTCACAACTAATGCTAGCAGGTGTCAGTTTGACAAAACTAAAAAAAAGATTTTATATACTTAAATTGTGTCCTTATCGTTCCTTGTTTGGAATTGCTTAAATGTTCCTTGTCAAAAATCTTGTTCGTAAGAAGCTAGTTCTCGCTGTTTTTCAAAATTACATAGCTGGATTGATTTATGTTTCTTATTAGGATAATAATCCATCTGTTACGGGGTTAAGTCAATTCATAAAATTATAAATCTGGGAGACGAAAGGTCTCAGCTCTTTCCCACAGTAAGCATTTATTCATGTTTGAAAGTAAGCATTTATTCATGTTTGAAATTTCTTGTTTACATTCGTACAGTCATTATTTGGTAGGGAAAAAAGCAGTGTGGGGGAGTAATACACTTGATGTTAATAAGCTATTATATCTTTTTTCTTAAGCAGAGTAATACAGAGAGGTGTACTGTTCAGTGGCAGCAGAGTTCTTCATGTACACACCTTTGTGTTTGCATGCGTCTGTCATCCCTGTTGAGTACAATAGTAAAGTCACTATGATCTTTAAAATGGATTATTTAAAAATACAAGCTTTTTTTTTTTTGTTGGGGGGGGGAGGTGTTGTCTTACAAGACCTTCTTTTTGTGTTCATAACCTTTTGACATCACAGTGAAATTTCACATGAAGATATATTAATGCACATTACAAGCATATGATTGCTTGTATCATTATGAAACTGATGAAAAATTACTTCATTGCAGTGGTTTTTATCTTAACTGATCAAAACATCTTCCAGTGATTTTTATAACAATATGTGATTGGAATAACAACTTCACATGTTGTAGAGTTCCGTGCTGCAGCCGAGAGGCATGTAAATACAAGCTGCTTATTTGCAAGAAGCTTCCAGATTTGCAATATGATTGCTATGGAAACCACACAATGAAAACCTTACAACCATCTGTGTGGTTTGGTAGATTTTGCTGCATAGCTGAGCTGTTTTTGTTTACTGTTAATACAGTGTCGAATAGGATATATTAACCCACATGCTGGGATTATCCAAGGTATAAACTAATGCTGTACAATGGCAATGTCAGTCTCAGAGATTAGAACACAGTAGAAAACCATTTAATAATGTCATTAAATCAGTATCTAGTATACGAAGATGGTTAAGGAGTGTGTTGGTAGAGGAAACTGCTAAGTTTATGCATATTTATTATGGAGATACCACATTCCAGTGTAGGAATGCAGTGCTTGAGCCAAGCTCTAATCCATTTTATATGCAAGTGGTCTGATTTTTTTTTCCTTTTAAGCAAGAAATTGGAAGAAAAATCTATTGATTCATGTCAAAAATTCAGCTAGTGTAGTGTTCATTGTTTTCTTTTTAAATCATGTGGATGATAGAATCATCTATGACTGGCTGTTTATTTTTCTGTTCTTTCTTCAGACTGCAAAATAAATAATTTATTTTGAACATCTTTCAGGGACTAACTAAAAAAACAACAACTTAATAAATATAACGAGTTCCTTGTTGCATTGTCACTACAAGAATTTTGGAGTTGGTTGCCATTAGGGTCTCTGAGTATGGAACATAACTTGTGCCTTAAGGACCAGATGTTTGTTCTTTGGATCTACATGCAGCTCTGGAAAAGTTCTAGTTAGATTGATGTTGATTACTCTCATTTTGACATAATGAGAAGGCAGAAAAGATTATTTTCTTACTGCAGTGGCAGTGATGGTGTGAAGAAGAGAAACTCTGTGCCAGATAATTTTAAAGGTCTGCTTGATTCCTTTTATGTGGTATCTTAATAATACTGCAAGACTTCTGCTGTGTTTTTTAAATTCTGCTTCTTTTGACTGTATTCCATGTTGCAAGATAAACTTCAGTATGCTGGATCTGACCACAGTTGTAAGTCCCTGGGTAACTGAGACTGCTGTACTTAAAGGACATCTCCTGCATGTAGTCGTTACCTCAGGACATAATACCAAAAAATGCTAGTAAGAACTGTAGGTTCTTTCTTTTGCCACTGTAACGCAAACTTATTGCATCTACTGCACTGTGAGTATGATTACATTAGCAAGTAGTGTTGACCATTTGCAGCCAATTTGTAAAGCGCAGGTTTGTGTTGAGGACCTGATGTCTGCTCTTGCATGTTTCAGAAAAGTTTTCCTATGGAGTCATTTCAGTCTGGCTCATAGACTGAATGCCCATTAGCAGTTGGACTGTGTTCAGTGCGGTTCTGGAGTGCCTCTTCCAGTCTAGTTGCACTTGAAGGGTATCTAGCTTTTCCTCTCTGTGACAACTCTGTAGGGTAAAGCAAAGTGTTTTAAGTGGGGATGGTTGGGATCCAAACTGGTATGCTAAAGTGGACAGCTTTTGTTTGAATTTGGGACCTTTTCAGTTTTCAAAGAACTTTGGTTCAGACATTTTCTTGTCTTCAAATATAGTTATGGTGAGCTCTTGCTTCCCTGTAATTAAGCATGTTTTTTCAGGAAGAGGAATGCATATGTACTGTTTGCGTGAAACCACAGTGCAATTTATATATATGCAACAGTATATAATGAAAATGTTTTCAGACCTCTTCTGCTGTTTTTTCTTCAGTTGAATTGACCTCTACTTAAGCCATTTCTCAGTTTAAGTTGGTCTGATGACCATGACAGTGATAGAGTTAAAATCCACTATACATTCAACACAGAAATTGATATGGGTCTAAAAATTTGTTAATGTGTAAGATCAGCATTTATTTTAATCAATATGTGATACTGTGTTGGGTGAAACTGTGGGAAAAGGGAGCATCCTAGAAAATGTGACTGGCAATGGGATCATAATACCCGTGAGTGGTGTAATTGTGGTATGGAAGCCATAGAATGACAGTGCCTCCTAGTGCTCTGGACAGTACATAGGGATGTATTTGTGCCATTTATACTCCAGTTCTAAGTGCTTAAAACAAACAAATGAGTGTACTTGGAAATATGCCACAAGTGGTATGCCAAGTGGGGGAATACATTTAAATGCAGTAAACAGTTTGGAGTGTTTTGTGTTGTACTGCAGCTTCAGATTATCCCACTTTTATTGTGTGTTTGTGTGTGTTTTTTTTTTTTTCTCCAGATGGCAAAAACTCTGTGTCTTAGCAGGGCAGAAGTTCAAAGCTCTTTGTACAGTGAATCTCATGATGTAACTGTAATATTTGTATGACTGCGTATATAGGTTAGCAAACAATTATGCATACTTATTTCAACAGGTCTATTCTTGTGCTTTAAACATCTACTTTAATGTTTGCAGGAACAGTCTTGCGGGTAGATTAAATTTTTACAAGGCTAACAATCCTTTGAACTGTTGATATAAAATTCACTCTTTGTCAAAGTAGATAGGCAAATTATGTAAAAGTAGCACAATAAGGAACATTTCAAAAGCTGTGAGTTCTTTACCTCTTGTCTATCATTAATAAACTATCAAAATAAGTTGCTGAAACATGTGCCTTAAAAAGAAGCATGAATATCAGTATGAGATGTGATGAGTAGCAACACCTGCTAGTTCAAATATATTAAAAGTCCAATTCTCGTTTGCGAAGTGGATTTATCAATATACTATTTCTTCCTTCAGTGCAGCATCTTTGTCAGTTGTAGTTTACTATAAGGGCCAAGGTAAATATGTTTCTACTTTCTTATGACCCTACAGAAAGAATACAACTGAAAAAGAGCTCAGTTTGCTTGCTTTTTTGCCTCAACAAATTGTTGACTGACTTGTGCAGAGCGGATCTTGTGTCCCTGTGCTGACTGGAGTGTGAATTTACTTGTGTGAGGGTGTGGGGATGAGAGAATTCCCCATTTGTATGGGATGGGGAGTATGGAGCACATCTTACGAAATCGCCTGTGGGGATTTTTGGAGTGTTCCAAGCCTGCTAGCCAGAAAGCATGCTTTAGAGCTGATCGCTGCCAGGCTTTCTCTTTTCTTCTAAACTTGCGCTACGTTATTTGATACGGTCTGGTTTGCCTAAAACCATGTTCAGCCTCAGTCAGCAGGAGCACTGAATGTGTGGCATCTGTGGTGGCTGTGTTCCCATCACGCAGGTGACTAGCTCGTGTGCATCTCAGTGATGGTGCTGAAGATCAGATACCCTCTTCCTTCTCTGCATACGCCTGTGTAGAACTTCTGAATTCTTGTATGGGCTCGGTACGTTTTCACTCCTGAGTCTGCTTTTCTTTATCCTGGCAAGAAATGTACATAGCAGAAGAGGACCCTCATTCTAATTGTTTTGGAATGACTGAACAACAGCAGAACTGCAGCTCTATATTACCATATTCAGAGCAGAGTGCAAAGGGAAACAGATGTTCACAATTGAGATTTCGAAAGAAAGCTTTTGGAGTGTTTGGGTGGGTGGGGGAAACCACAAAAATAACAACGCTCCAACTTCTGTACAAATGCAAAATAGTAAACAGGGCTTATGATCTGGAAATGTGTAGAGTGTGGCTTTCAGACTGATGTGGGCTGTAATTCCTGTCAGCTGAGTTATCCCTTCAGAATTTCATTTGCAGTTATGTGTTTTGCAGAAGAAAGCGCTCCTCCAAAGTCTGAAGTGCCAAGAAAATGGAGCCAGGAGAAAGTTACCACTGTTTCAGGTAATTAAAATCTTTCTTCTCTATTTTGCATATGTACTTTATTTTTACCTTCATTTTTTTCTCTCTTCCCTTTGCTGTTTTAAAATAATGTTTTTGTAGCTCTCTAAAGCTGTCTTTTTCACCCGGGTATTTGATGGCAGCAAAACTGCTTAGCACCACTTAGGATGCATGAAAACCACTTGAGAAGGATTTATAAAGTAAGCCAATTTATACAAGGTATTCCTTCCTGAATTACTTTGTAATGACTCAATTAGCTTTCATTTCTGCACAAAGGAGATTTAGTTGCATAAATTAGCTTATCATCATTGAGGAAGTGTCACTGCTAAAGGACAGTTTATAGATACAACATGCAGTTGCTGTCAAACCTATAAGAATGTAATATAGACATCTGTGTATACTTTGTGCTTGAGCAGAACAGACTTCTGCCATTCAGAGACTAACAGGGGACAACAAGTTGCCCAAGGGACTGGCAATGTAGACGTCTCTGAAAAGGTCAACTTGACACAGGCTCTGACAATCGACCCAAAGCTCTGTCTTCTTTGATAAAAATCAGATAAACTTAAGACCACTAATTGATCTGCAGCCTGTTTAAATGTTGGCCATGCATATCTTCATTGCATATGATTACCGCAGAAAGCAAATGAATTGGCTAAGAAATGCCAGAGTCCAGTGACAGCAGCATAAAAATTGGAAAAGGACACAAATGCCCAGAAAGGCTGTGAAGGATATTCTCTCAGCTTTAGCTTGGCAAACTGCCCTTGTGCTAATTATCTCTGGGACTGGAAAAATAACTGCACACACCATGTCCAGTCACATGACCAGACAACTTTTCTTGACAGAAATGTATTTCCAGTTATGCTTAAAAACAAGATATATATGTGCTTCAAGGGCACAGACCTTTAGATAAACTAGTGGTGATTTGACACAGCAAGTAGGGAAGACTTGCTTCTTATCAGACCTTACACCTTTTTGAGATCTGCTGCATTGTAACCGTGACCTGCATTGACATGCAATCTGGCTCACCTTCCCCCATCGTACATAATACACATCATTCTTTCAGGGCTGTCAAGGAAAGGGTGGGCAAAAAGAGTTCCTTTAGGAAGTAGCTGTGCAGTGTTCTTCCTGTTGCAACATGTGGAGAGGAAACAGAGGCCTGATTTCCTGACCTGTACAGGAAAGCAGGAACAGGTTGCTGCAAAGAGTTTTGGGTTGCTTTTCTTGGAAAGGAAACAAGAGCCAAGTCATCAAATGCTGTTAGCATTGTGCTTTGCTAAAAACATGTGTAAGACAGCATGACTCATTACAGCCTTAGCATTTAATACTCATTTAGACATTACCGTAATTATAAGAGTGTGTTGTCATAATCGAGCATGGGGTCAATCCAATTACAAAGCTGACAGCATTTTTTCACTAATATATTATCTTGAAGTTTTAAATGGTCATAGTTTTAAGAAATCCAAACCTTTGCACCTTCATTTCTGAAAAATTTCAACTGCCATGAGAATAGCTTTGTCTGTCTTGCTAGCGTTTGTAGTAATTTCCTGGACAATAACTCTTCTCCCCCAGTATCAAATTAATTTCAAGCAATAATTTTACTGATCTTAAAACAGTTAACACTGAAAATTTGTTAGACTTTTAGGGCTGAGTTGACATACGTATCTATGATTGGCATCGCATCATAAATATCTAATCTGATTTAAGAATATTTCATGTTTTTCCATACAAACAGCACATACATTCACAGAAAATATTTTGCAAATTGTGAGCTCAGCCTAATAAGTACAAAACCCCTTTCTTATTTTTTACTCTTTTCTTGTCCTAACCCATCTCTACTTCAAATAATGTTCAGACTTGAGTTCTTTTAAACTTTCAGTCTTGATTGTTGACTGTTGCTGCTGGATAGCTTTTACATTAATTGCTAGTGACATAATTATTTAAAAATACCAAAGCATGCAAGAGTTTCAGTTATATAATAGGACTTACCATGTCTTTTTTGCTACTGCTACCTATCCATTGAGGCTGACTATTTCAGTCAGCATCATGTTCTGTGCTGTTTTAGGGTAAATGCCTGTGTAACTAAGGAACAACAGAAGAAAGGAAATCAGAAAGATTATACTGAACAGATTGGCCTAGACTGGTGGTCAAGTCCAAATAAATACTCTACCAATTATTTAGCCCTTATTTTATATTTTTTTCTAGTATATGGGGTAAAGGGCAAATAAGTAGTTAGAGGCACTCTGTGCAGTTTAGGACACAGTTTAGGACATCATCAGAACAAACAATTTTGTTCATTAACAGGGTATGTCTCATCTTAGCATTGAGATCAACACTGAGTTTGTGTTGAATAGTCTAAGTCGCTTGTATAAGACAGAGTCATTTTGGTAGCATTAATTTTAAACTTTACCTGTCTCTCCATCTCTAAGCTTTCAGTATGGTAAATGTTAAGAACATCAATTGCAAAAAAGAACACAGTAATATGCAACAATTTTCCAGTTCACCTCTTTCAAATGTTAAATAGCATAAAATAGACCAGACCATGACTAGTAACTGTTGAATATGATGCTATAAACTTTTTGAAGAATCTGATCAAAAGTCAAGGAATGTGAGTAAGAACTGCAAGCTGCTAAATGATCACATTAATACATTGGGTGCTGAACCACAGGAGTGAAATGAAAATGTACCTGTGTGTTCCTTCATTGACAAGCAAGCTGCAAGCAGGTAGTGTGGAACTGGTAGCTGTAAGTCGCTACCATAGCACAGTTTGTTAATTTGGATACCATCACTGTTAAAATGGAAGATCAATGAAAGTCAGGCACAGCTGTATTCATTCTAATTTTTCAGTAGTGCATTTCCATGCTTAGGTTGTAATTCCAGATTTTGTTTTGGTCAGTGTAGTTTTTCTGCCAAGTTTGTGCTCAGAAATGGCAAGTGCCAAAATTGGCATGAGGGAGGTGGCAGGAAAGGGACAGCCTGCCGTTAAATTGGCTTAGGCTGCAGTGGGACAGCACACTTGAAACCTCATAAAATATGGACTCTTAATCTGTTTTTCCATTTTTTTTCTTCTGTCTATTGTGGCTGTTAGAATGTTCTTACAACTTTGTTTTTCCTTGAGTAATCCATTGGCATTCTTAAGTTTTAAACAATTTACAACATTCGAAGTCTGTGCTTGAGAGGTATACTTATCAGATTTTTACCTGAACTGTTCACCTTTCTTTCTTCAAGCCTGCATTGTTAGATGCCAGTATTTTTCAGTCAAATAAGCATTCTGAGCCTACCATCAGGAAGGCTGGCAGCCATTGCTGTTTGATCTGTCAAATAAACTCTAAAGTGTTTTCATCGGGATATTGGACAAAAGTGTCTGTTGTTCCTATTACTGTTACTGGAAAAACAGAGATGGCAGAAGAAAACCCTGAGGAATTCTTTGTAGAAGAGTTTTGGAAACTGTTGGATAGTTGTTCATCCAGATAACTGTCCAGGAATGAAAGAACTATTTCCTGGAGAAACAACCTACCCAAGATCCCGCTCAGCCATTTCTTGTGGTTGCTAATACGAAAAGCAATGGGTAGGTAAAAACAAACTGCCTTGTAGCGTCTACTCCACGTTTTAAAAATAATTCTCTTTTGTCATATCTTGGTCATATTTGTGGTCTACATGACCACGCCTTCCAAATACAACAGACTTTTGTTTACCAATTATGCCATGATGTTTTTTTTTTTAAGGCACAACACATTTCACAGTGCATGGGAATAAAGTATGATTGTGACAAAGTGATTCCAACAAATCAATGCCTTTTGCATTTGAACTCTAATTGGCACGTAAGTTCTTCATGCTAAATCTACCAGCTGTTTTCATGTAGCTCATTTGTTTATGAAGGTCCACACAATTTCATTACTATATATGTACCAAATTTCTTCAGATAGGTCCCCGAGTTTTATTTAACCAGTTCTTCAGATGCAATCAAATTAAATTTGGCAGGGTCATCTCTGACCAAAAGAATGGCTGAAGCAAGAAAGAATGGGCTTGTGTTTTACAGAGTTTTTTGCAGCTTTTTTGTTGTTGTTGTTGTACCTCTGTGTTTGTGAAGCACTGTGAATCATTTTATGAAGTGTTTTGTCCTTTAGATGTGTAGACTTTGAAGTTGTATTTATGCTTGGTGTTTATGCCTGTGTAGTTGCTTAGAGAATTTAGAGGAACTTGTGCTGATGGGTATTAGAAGGGATTTCCACTCTGGAATTAACACTTGTTTGAAGACCAGCATAGCTGATCACAAACGCACACTGGCACTTCTTTCCCCACCTTCCCACCCCTTTTATTCCCCTTTCTGTTCCCGTGGTATATAACAGTTGCTCCAATAAATGTTTTTCAGAGAAACGTGACTTTGATATGAGCAACTCCTGGTCTTGATTTCATTTCACTTCGAACTAACCAAGCCGTGGTTAGTCTTTGGACAACATTTTCAGTGTAGCAATAAGCTTATTTGAAAATGCATCTTTTCCAGTGTCGCCATGTTGTTAGTTGAGTCGCTTTCCCACTTCACGGCTTAATGAAATGCTCATGATGAGCATGTAGGGAGAAATGTATGTTGCTCAATGTGGGTTCTCTTCTGTTGCTGATGTTCCCTGTGCAACTCCCATTAGTGTTACTAGGAGTTACTTCAGGCATGTAAAACGCGAGAAGAGACCTCAGAGTGATAAATATAAATGTGAAAAATCATGACTCATTTTAGTGCAACTCTGAAAAAGTGAAAGTACTGATTAATGTATTTAAAATCCAAATCAATAAGACTATTGCTGGAATATACTGAAGTAGCTCTTTAGTTTTTTCTCAAATGGGCTTATATTATCTTTTATGAGATAGAGCTTGGAACTGTGATCAATGCTGAACCAAAAGGCTGAGGAGATACTCTGATTTAATATTTATTACAAATTGATTTGGTGCTAACCAGTGTTACCATTTTTAAGTGTCTAATGCTAAATTGGTGAATAATGAGATGACAAATAAGAAGGGCCAAAATTTGGAGGTCCAACATTTCATATAATTCTGTCTTTCTCTTGATTTTATTCTGTCTACACATTTTTACAGTAACAAAATCTCTTATTTCTGAATAGTCAGTAGTCTTTACTGTATGTATAAATTGCTACTTTTGGTGTGATGACAGAAGAATTTGTGCACTGATAGTCAGAACGCCCTCTAGTGCTATATAGTAAGTGGTAGCTACTAATCACCAGTTTATGGAAAATTAAATGGTGGCTAACTTGCACAGTGGCTCTAAAGGCAAGGTTGTGAATGTTTAGCCATCAAAACAAGATAGCACATAACACAGACTGAAATGGATAAATTGGAAACAAGCTCTTCTGGCTCATCTAGAGAGTATTAAAATTAAAATCAAAGTATTTGTCAAAATGGGGAAAAATACAAGTTGAATACTACTTTATATAGCGTGACACTTCATCTCACTTGTTACTTGATATTTTAGCAGGATTTTTTCAGTAATAAAGTGAACCAATCATGATTAAATTGTAAACTATAAATAATGGTGTAGAATGCTAACGACATGCAAATGTAACTGGTATATGTTGGAATAACCAGCAAGCCTGCTGTTCCAGGGTCATATAACAAAACTAAGATGACAGCCTTGATCCAGCCAGTTCAGTGATATTTATGTTATCAGAATTAGAAGATAGCTTCCCAGTGATGTAAATTATTAGTACATATACATTCTGTCTGGTTAGTGTATACATAATGTAACTGGTCATCTTAGTGGTATTGCTTACATTCTTCTTGCATTAACTCATCACACTCGATTCTCATGGAATTAAAAACAGGAAATAGTTTGCAGTGTAACAGAAGCTCCCAGTGTATTTAACCGTGTGTAAGTGCTGTGTTTCAGTAGACGCACTCTGTATTGTAAGTGTATGACAAAGCATTTATTACTGTGTTATTGCCATATTACAGAGCAAAGAGTGCTAAATAATCAATCAGTTAATGGTCTGTATGGCAGCTTGAACACAGCACATCCATTGTGCTTATGCTGTTAGAAGGATGAGTTTATGGCTGGAGTGTAGTTGCATGTTTAGCCAGAGCTTAATGTCCTAAACTGGAGCTGACACAAATATTTTTAAAATGCAGCTTCAGCAACAGTTTCAAAGTTCTCCAATATTTCAGAAGGAACAATCCAAGATTATCTAAAAGGTTCTCAGAGAAGTTATTTAGTTTAGTTGGAACAGAAGAGGGAGGGGAAGCATATCACAAAATACTTACTTTGGCTTCCTTTCACGGATTGTTATTAATTATACTCTAGCATTTTTATCAGTTTCAAGTTGAGATACAACCCTGGCTTGCTGGAAATACATTAGTAGAGGAAAACTAGCTGTTTTAAGTTGCAGCTGTAAAATGCTTTGAAAACCTGCAGCTACATGTCTTCAGTGATACAACTGTTGCCAGTGAAGGGCTCACCTATTAAACTTGTTTTCCACTTGCTTTTGTGGTATGAAGGAGCTGTTTCTACCAAGAGCATTAAGAAACGTGCACTAATTAATTGCTTTGTAGTACCTTAAGGTTTAAAGAGCAATGTTAGTCCGTCAATTTTTATCTTTTGTAATTGGATGTAATTTTCTTTGCAGATGGCAAAAATACCGATTATGCCAATTTCTACCAAGGTTTGTGGGACTGCACCGGAGATGTACCTGACGAGTTGTCATTTAAACGTGGTGATGTTATCTACATTCTCAGCAAGGTACAGCATGCTACTGAGGCTAAAGAGTTGTAAAAAGAGAGAAGCACAGAAGGGCACATTCCCACAGTCCTATGGGGGGAAATTGGCACTCCCTTTCAGATCCTTTGTTTGCAATCAGATATTCACTGCAATTAATTATTTTGTCAAATGAACTATAATCACATTTAAAACATAGCCATGTAACAGGAATTAACTTAAAAGCATGTTTATTTACTTGTTAAATCTTGGCTACCATTTGTTAACTAATTTAACAGGAGACAATGTGCTTTCTGCTTGTAAAAGTTAACCTTGTAGAATTTTAAATTATCTTGCATGTTATGTTTTTGGTTTCCTGTTTTATATTTCTGACTGTGCTGATTCTGACTTTTTGGGCAACTTGCTAGAGGTTTTCTTTTTTTTTTTTTTTCTGAACTGTGTTTTCATCTTTGTATATGTATTGCAGTTGTTCTGACAGCTCAGATTCCAAATCTGTTTGCTCTGACAGATTTGGGCAATTTTTAATTTACTACTTTCCTGTTTGCAAAGCAAATGATGAATATAATTCTTCTCATCTGAGGTGATGATAAGCAGTACAAGCATGAAATTTAGTTTTACTTTAATGTTTCTGATTTTTGTTATTTTTCCTTTAAAAACAAACAAAAAATCTCTCATAAACTATGTATCTCATGGTCCATTGAAGTGTTGTTCTGAACAATTAATCAAAGGAAATTTCTCTTTTCCCCACATATTAGAAAAGAGTTGATCTTTTTTAGTTTTCACTTAAAAAGCACCTTTTAATACATATCTCAGATGTAATTGCCATTCAGTATAATTTGTGCTAAAGATGTTGTAATACACATGTAGCTGCATGAAAGCTAAAGCCATCTGTTTGTGTTAGTTTCAAACTCTTCAGTTTTGTCACAGTTGCTTTAAATCTTCTGTGATACCTTTAAATACAGTGTTTTAGGGATAATAAATGTACAGCTTCTGTTTAAATAAATTTAAGATTTATAGGTAGAAAGATAGTCCCATATAAAAATATAGAAGATATATTACTAATGTAATGTGAACATGTATGTCTTTTGAAGCATTTCATTATCACTTAAACTAATAACTGAATTACATCACTAAAGGCAGTCTTCAATTGGGCAGGCTTTCATACAGTTATACAGCACTAAAGAATGGTACTAATTCTTTAGTACGCCCCCCCCCCCCCCCCCCCAAAAAAAAAAGAAAAAAAAGAAAGAAAAAAAAGGAAAAAAGCCCACAAACAAGCAGATTGCACTGCACGTTTGCCTTCTGAGAATTGTACTTTCTGGTATGTTACAGGGACTAATAAAATCTTAATCTTCAACTTGTAGGTGAAAAACTCATTTGCTTTCCCTCAAACAGTGAGGAATTTAATTTAAAAAAATGGAGCAGAATAGAAAAACAGTAGCTTAAGGTGTCATCTGTGTATCAACTGTCTTGTGACCATACCTTGATTAATATGTAATCAGTCCTTGAAACAGGCCTGCTGCGGCTCCAGATATATAGAGCCTTTCTGTTTGGGAATGATTTTTACTCCAAAATAGAGCCCAGAAACTTCAGCCCTGTTTCACTTAAAGATTGTTGCGGCTTTTTCAGAAGAATAAGTGTTGGCCGCTACTGTCAGCTCTGAATTTAGGGTCCTTGGAGGGGAAAGTGCCAGGGAATTATCCATCTTAACCTTCCACTTGGTTCAGTTTCAAGGACTGATCATTTACAGGCTCTTTGTCTGGTAAGTGAAAATACAACCAAAGGAAAAGTGAGCCTAACCATCCTGAAGTGGGTCAAGACTTTTCGTCAAGAAATATTTCTTAATCCACTACATTAGTACTTGGATTTTGTGGCAGTTGGCAGGAATCCTCAGCATTTTTTTTATTTTTTCACACCATCTAGTGGTTGAAAATGAGAGATGCAGGTACTGACGGGGTGATGTGTATAGATCCAAAATGGTGTCATAAATTCAGCTTCAGCTTGAACCTAGCTATGGCTTTATTGCCTTTCTGTCATATGTCAGCTAGGTGTGAACATTACTCTTGAAGAAATCTCATTTTGCTTATGAGGAAGTAAGTACGGTTATAGTAGTATTGTAGTAGGAAGGGTGAGGCTTTAACAAACTGTTGAGCATATTTGTGCAACACGTAATAGTTCTCCGTTTTGCAGTGAAATATAAATGGTATAGCTTGTTCTAATGAGTGTGATAAAATAGATTTTTATCTTCCAGCAGTAGTTATGCCAAAGCAATGTATTTTACTGCTTTTTAACTGTTTTTTCACATGCTTTTAGAGAAATTAGAGGAAAGTGACTATGTTGTTTCCAAGAAATGAAGTCATTAGTACAACTGAAGTAATTATGAACTGATATAATTTAAATAAAGCAAGAGGAGCAATATGTTACATGTAAGTTGTAACTTAGGTGAACGTAGAAGCAAGGTTTGTTTGGCAACATTTATTTACTAAAATAGCTAAACATTATGCAAAGGCAAATACTTCATAATTTACTTTAAACTGAGCATCAAAAGTCACTGTTAATGCAATGAGCATGCTTATACACTGGTAATACAAATACCTATGCATGACTAGAGTTATTACTGTACCGAAGTGAGTTTTCCTTGTTCAGAAGATGCATTTAAAAACTGTTTTAGCTATTATCTAAACATTTGTCTATTGTGGCTTTCCCATGGCAGCTGTCCAATGGGCTTTTTATTAAAAAACAATATATTTTTTATCTTTTTTTGTTGCCTTTGAGAGTTTCCTTCAAACGTTGAGCCCTTAATTTGAGAAGAAACAAGAGAACTGTTGCAGTAGTATATACTAGCTTAAAACAAACAAACAAACAAAAATCCTCTAACTTTTCAAATAAATAGATCAAAGTATCTGTACATTCATCATTTGAATTTATTCCTGAATATTCAAGTGGCTTTTATAACTTACACCATGAATCATATGAACTTTCAGAAATTTATACACCCCTCTTTCACTATGCGGTAGAAATCATTTTATAGCTTTACTCATTGAGGGACTCATTAATAGGGTTTCTTAGTTAATATTGACTATTAGAAGTGCAATACTTGGGCAGCCTGTTTTCTAAAATGATGATTGCTCTTAATTCCTACTCATTTATGGTCTTGCCTTTGCTTTCAAACCCACATGACAAATGGGAATACAATCCATGATGTAACAATTCTTTTTATAAATCTTCCATAGCTCTTATTCAGGAAATCAATTTCCAGTAACAAAGCCAACTGTGAGTGTTGGTGGCCATATTTTTTATCGTTTGGTATGCACAATTTACCTAAGTGCAGCAGTTGCAGTATTTATTTGTTTTATGTGCATATTTCATGTTGGGAAACCCCATAGTTTCATGAGCCAGATGCAAATACTAATGGAAATTTATTTAGACATTAGCAGGCACCCGCTTAGCAGAATTACTGACATTTCTTAACTTTTAACCTAATTTAATTCCCACCACATTTATATTTGCAGTAAAGCGACAAATAGTACTTGAAAATCAGAAATTGTATCTCAAACTGGAATACTCCTTCACTGTTATTATTTGAGTATGTGCTAATGTGATATAATGCTACTCACTCTGGTATTTATGATTCATGGAAATCTCATTTATGACTTGACTTTCATGGAAAATTCTAGAGCAAAAGTTTGAGTATGAACTTGGCATCTAGATTACCCTTTATTCAGTGGTTGTATACTTCCAATGTGGGAGATTTTTGTTCTTTCAACACAACAAATGTCTGTTGAAATGCTCAAGCCATATATACAAAACCTTTATTTTTTGCTTAGTGAAAAGACAAAGAAATCTCAGAAATATAGCTTATGAAATAGAGTACAGCTTAACAGTGCAGCTGTTTCATAGTGAGTGTGAACATTTTGTACATTATGTGCATAATCATCATAAAGTATTTTTATTCAGTATTTTTTCCCCCAAAAAGATGTCAAAGGCATACTAAAATCCCACATGTTTTTTGTCAGGCCATTGTCTGACTGTTCATATGCAGAGGTGTATTTAATGATGATTTTGCTTTTCATGATCATACTGCCTACATCTATGTTAGCAAACAGGGTGTACCAACAGGAGCAGATTTGCAGAGTTAAACACTTCGTGCTGAGGCCCCCGTGTCCACACTGTACATCCTAAAAGGATGTACAGTTTTTGTCAGGATAGGTCTAGTCTGGTTTTGTGGAATGAGTCTAGCTTAGTGGTTGGAGCACATGAAAGTGCATCTTCTGGTTTAGTTCATCTGCAAGAAATCCAGTTTGTGTGCTCTGAGACTGCTTTGCAAAGTGAGCCAAGGTGGGGAGTACTGGGAGATCTGCCTCAGTGGGACATTTCTGATGAAAACTAAGATGCAAATGTGGATGCACTTACTGAGATGTAAATTTCCTTCTGCCTTTTTCTGGTGTATCCTGACAGAAAAATAGACTAGATACATGACTAAGAGAAGAGTGAAGGCCTTTCGGTGGGAGGTTAGTTAAGACAGACTAAAGCAAAGTGACTCTCACTCTGTTGGTTTGCATACCAATAATACGTAAACATTTACCTACGTGATTAAAAAAAAATGTTGGTGTCATGTCATGGGAGAGAAAATAAAATGGCCTTTCTGTCAGTGCCAGTTTTAGTTCACAAGTCAGTCAGCTTATTCTGATCAAAAGCTTTCAAATTGGTGTCTATTTTGTCTCATGAAATTGTAGGAAATAAAACCTAATAACACTACCATACAGTAAATCTGAGGCTTATATTCTTAAAGATGACTATTTTATTGCTGTCTTAAAACAACTCTACCTGTGAAGAAGTCTCATTCAGTTATCTAAAACATTTGTCATTTTCTGCTTTTTAGCGAAAATGCTGTTCTGTGCCAAAAATACTCCCTTGTTGATAGTGTATCATTCAGCAATTACACCAAAGGAAGTTCTAAAAATTTTTAGCTGGCTTCAATCTTCTGGATGAATTAGAGGTGTTTTAAAATATTATCTTGCCAAAATTGCCCCCTAGGATATTCTTTGAAAAAAATATTCTCCCTATTTCCCACACTTCTTTAGATCAATAGGAGAGGCTACTTAATTTAACCCCAAACAAGGCAATAAATACATTTTGCTTTTCAGTTTTAAGGCTTGCAGATCTTCAGTCTGTAAGTTAATATTACTTACAATGCCATGGGAGAGGGTGGGAGAAAAATCTTGAGTTCACACGCTTCAGCTGCGTGTTTTTTGAATACAAGTCCATTGTTTTCTTCTAGGCATCAAAACACAATGATGATTTTCAGCAACCCCCCCTTTTTTAACAAGAAAAAAACCAAACAAACAACAACAACATACCATATGTATTGAACAATAGGGACTAATTGTACAAGGACCAGATGTTCTCAACTTTTCCTGAAGTCAGTAGAAGTTAATATGGTGCAAAGCATCTGGGGGTCCTCATTTACTCAGAGGGTCTGTTTCTAAAGGTAAGAAGAGAGACTGCTACGTAAATCCTCTTTCATATCAAAAATCTCTCTTCTTGCATATCAAAAATCTCTCTTCTTTCATATCAAAATCCTCTCCTCTAGAGTTAAAAAAAAAAATAAATCCAAAACTTAAAAAAGAATAAATCTTGGGTTTAAAAGTTATCCATGAAAATCAGGTAGTGTATTTCTACCTACTGTACTTTCTGCAAATGCAAAAACTTTTAAGGCTAGTATCTCATGGAGTCATAGGTGCATACATATCAGAGGAGTGAAATTGGTGGAACGGGATAAGAAGCATCTGCTCGCAGGGTGTTCAGCTGAGAGCCTCTGAGGAGCCTGTAAACCCTGATGGGATTTTTTTTTCTAATGTTGCTGTACAGAGGGTGTATTGCCAGCATGTTAAGTCATAACCTGTTCCTTGTTGCCTCGTGAAATTACTTTACTTTGGTTAATAAATTTCTGCTGGAACAAGACAAAACACAAACACGCCGCTCTCTTACAGACGGTGAAAACGTAGAAGTGGCTTAGAAAGCATTCGGTTGTCTGTGAGGGTGGTTGTTCTGTATTATTTGTCATAATATATTCCACTACGGTGGTGTTTGTATTCCAGGGGTTGTGTTGGCCTCTTCCTCCCCCTCCCCTGCCCAACATTGCCTGCTATGGCAAATGTGCTTGGAGTCACGTGCCGGAGTTGTGGCCGCACACTTGTGCATTCTCCTCATTGCAGGGTGGCTGGATTTGGCCCAGCCCCCTCTCCTATCCCTCTGTTTGCCTCGGAGCAATTCATTTTGCAGTTATTGAATTTCTTCGGAGAGTTATTTTCATATAGCGAGCATCACAGCACCTCTGGATCTTGATAGCCTTTCTACATAAGGAGAAAGAAGCTTTGTGTTAGTAATTACCTAACATTGTCAGGAGCTGACTGCAGGCCTCTTTCTAGTGATAACAGAATAACCACATAATGTAGCTTTATAGCACATGATTAATAGAAAATAATTACACATCCTACAAAGGGATGCAATATTTCTTATAAATTGACTACAATGGTTTCCTGTAGATTAAAGGACTCTTCATTATTTTATCAGTCCTTCTGAAGTATAGTCGCTTGCCTATGTTAGCAGTGATGTTAAGAGCTGCATGCGGTGAGGGATACCAGATGGTAGACCCAGAGGTACCTGAGATCTTAAGCTGATGCTTGCAAAAGCACCATGCTTCCCAACTCCTAAGAATTAAAATAAAACTCCTAACTGACTTCAGATTCTTCTGCATTTTAATCGTTATTTCCCACAAATGTGGGCTTTAGACTTTTATTCTACACATCTCGAGCAGTGGTAATAGACATACAGACCTCACACCAACAGTGAATTAATTATATTGTAATGAAGGAGTTTATCATCGATACCATTGATAGAAACAATATATCAGTTTGGATTTTATATGGGACTGCAAGAAAAGGAGTGGGGGACTGCTCTGTCTGACTAGGAAGCACTCTTTCATGGTACTGAAGACAGAAAGGAGTGGCTAGGAGTTTAGAGAAAAATGTCTTTGCTTTAATTAGTTTAAAAGGGACTGCTATGCAATTATTCCAAAACCTGAGATTAAGGTTTTATATTCTTTGTAACCAGGTATCTGTATTATCTTTTTGTTCAGACTTCTATAGACTGCAGATGGTTTAATTGGGATTCATGTTGCTCTTGAGGCCCATTCAAAGAATAGTAATGATAGAGTAAAAGCTTCTGTGTTGGAATATTGTCTGTATAGTATAATGGTTGCACTGAATCCTTAAATTAGTTTACTAGTCTGTTACATCAACATTCATTTCATCTTCTCACTTAGCTTTGTGCCAGAGCAGTAAGTGGTGTATTAGTAAGTAGCAAAAAACCAAAGTTTTCAAAACAGTGACACGCTCTTAATTTTAATTTGAGGTATCTGAATTGTTTCTTTAAAAACAGTTATTTCTAAGTTCATGTAGTGTTGCTAAGTGGAACATTTTCAATGGATAATATAGTCCACAGGCTCTTTCTGTGCCATTTGTCATATGCAATTTAATGACCACTTAACTAAGCCACTTCCCTCATTTCATGTATTGTTTGTTTTTTTGGCTGATGTCTAGCAAAACTTGCTTAATCACTTTTGTCAGGCTCTTCATGACTTCCATGTAACAGCTTAAAATCTTTTGTTTCTTTCTCTTGGAGAGATTTATTGCCAAGATTCCAGTAGTATACGTGAGCACTACTCCTTTCAGCAGTTTCCCACTTTAGTCTAGAAATATAGTTTGTATATTTAACCAGTGTACTGTGAGATAAAATACAAATTTTAAACAGGCTGATCTGGAACATTATAAACTTCAGTGTCAGGGTATTATTCAACCTTTAAGGATTTGGGGTGTAACGTGCCCCATGGGAAAGGTTATGAGGAGTTCTTAACTTCTGTTTAGAGTTTTCTCGCTGGTGAGTCAGGCTCAGGTACCTCTCAACTTTCAGACCAGACTCATCCCCACAAGTCCATACTGCAGTGGAAAGTGGAATCGCTTTTGCAGCTTTCCAGTTTGTGAGTTTGCATCATAAATGAAGGTTTTTCTGCTTTTTTTTTTGTTTGTTTTTTTAACATGGGCTTTCTTTAAGCCACACTTAACTGCAGTATTTTATGGATAGTAGGATGGAACCTTTTAAATCACCAACTTCTGTTTGCACTGTGAAGGAAGCAAACGTTTAATTTAAGACTTGTGCTTAGCTCTTCACAAAAAGAAAATAAAGTGTGTGTGTGTCTGCCTGCCTGCATGTTCTTAGGGAAAAAAAAAAAAAAAGCCTGGGCCAACATGAAAGTGAGCCATCAACAAGGCTTCATCGCAGTTACGCACAGGGAGAGCTGAGTACACTAAGCACCTCATAGGACCCTAGAGAACTCTCCACCAGGCCAGATATGCCAGCAGCAAATCATTATAGCTCAGGCTGTAATGAAACTCCATTAACCCTTAAGCTCCACTTGACTATTTATAACCGAAAAACTTATCTACAGTCAAAATAATAGCTTATAGTGTCATCTCAGTAGGACCATTAATTCAGAAATCCTACAGCTTTTTGCTTTTCTCATCAGAAGAGCAGCGTAGCAGGAAGCAGATGTTGCTTATCAGAGATATCTGTGTATTTTGTATTTTCCATGTTTGTTCCAAAGTAATTTCTATCTTACTAATCATTCCATTTTTGAATGGGGTCTCTGTTTTAATAATGCTTCATTTGTAACTCAATATGTGTGTGTGCAATTTCAGCTGTTACAATTTATTGAACTGCTGTTAGGATTGATCTTAAAATATTTACCTCATAGGAAAAAAATTAAATTTGGATCCCACAATACTCTTACTTGGTATTGCTTTTGGAAGATATTATTTCTTTAAACTATTATAATTCATTTTGTTTCATATTTATCTCACTAAGCCTAAACAAATTTCAAACAAAAGTACATTAGTCATCTGTCAGACATATGAGATCTGCCGTAGAATTTTCTGCGGGCCTAAAGCAATAGTAGACTTTGTCCGTAGAAGGAGATTGTGTATTAGATCTATAGTATTCCCTTCACATTTGAGCAAATTATTATTTAAAATAAGTTGACTATAAGTTTTTTAGAGTTTAGCCTTGCGATACTGAAAGAATCCCAGCTGATTCCTGTATGTCAACATCGTGATATTAGATATCAGTTACAAAGACAAGATTTCTATATATGTGACGAATACAGGATGGAGAGGTCAGCTATTTTTAGTATGTGTTATAGAGAATTGTGGCCATAATTAAGAAATTTTCTTGAGCATGCCGTTTTAAAATTTAACTTTTATCCTTGCCTAACTCTGTATGTGAATGTCTCCAACAAAAAGATATAATGTTTTAATTTTCAGTTGAAATGATAATAACTGTATATAAGAGAGAGCATCCATAAGGAGTTGCATACAAAACTCTATTGCATTTATATCAGACTAAAGGTTAATATTGCATATTGTTTTCAATTAGGAGTACAATAGATTTGGCTGGTGGGTAGGAGAAATGAAGGGAACCATTGGCTTGGTGCCTAAAGCCTACATAATGGAGATGTATGATATTTGAGAGGCCTGGGTAAGTACATTTTAATCCAATCTTCTGTAATGGCTTATATGTTCCCTTGTTCTCTGTTTCATAAGTATTTCTTTCCTGGAACCTTTGTAGGAGTCCTGTTAACATAAAGATTATGGCAAAATATATTGAAGGTTCAATTAAAGCACTTCTGGGATTCTGTATGAAATATTAAACCACAGTGTACAAAAGATGATGTATTTTATAACTACAGTTCTCTTCCAGATATTTATTTATATATATGTATATATATATTTGGTAAAACAAAGTTGGTGTGCTTTCTAGTTAGTTTTGCTACTTCAGTAATATGTATGTATCTGTGCAGAAATCTATGGAAGGGGTTAAGTATTTGGACTGAGTTTAATACGTATGTTTGAGTGTTTTTTTTTGTTAATGATATGCTTTCAACTTCCCTTTCTCTAATCAGGAGAAATCTGCACTTGAAATCAAGAGTGGTGTGCAGCTGCAGTTTACAGACCCGACCTCTGGAAGAAGATTCTGCCGTACACGTTTTGTGGTTTCAGTGAACGTAGTCAGATCATTGCCTTGTATATATTAAACATTAAAAACTGTAATTGATCATAATTCCACAGAAATGTTCTTCTTAGTCACTTTTTATAGAATTGTAATGCTAGGAAATGAAATAGATGGTAATTAACATATGGGGCACAAGCAGTCTAATAGTGCCTGTTGCTCTTTTCTTAAGCATATTAGCAGCACTCTGTATCGCTATACGTTTGTGTTCTTTCAGGGAATTTGGCTGTGTTTACCTGTTACTCAGATTTAAAAAAATTAAGCTGGACTTCAAAAGTAGAAAACTTGCACAGTTCATACATGCATTAATTGTTTAATGCAGTAGTTCACTGTACAATTTTCTGCAGTTTTTATGAAAATCAAGGGAAATTTATGTGTACTATTTTAAGTCTTCAAAGTATTCTGCTTCCAAATGTCTTTTTTGTTTTTGGTTGTTTTTTGTTTTTGTTTTCTTTTAGTTTCAGCCAATGATTTATTTTTCTTCTATATTTAGCTTTGTTAATGGTAATAACTGTTACGGTACTGTGAAATGAAGGCTTGGCTCTTTTGCTGATGTAAATCTGTCTACGTGGGGTAATACTGTGCTGATAGCATTATGACTTGGAGGTATGAATTATGTGAAAATTTGGCAAAGATAATATATTAAAGACAACAGTTTTTGGTAAGCCAACATGAGATAAAAAGCAGATGAATGATTTTGTGGGTGGTAGTGGTGAAATACTATTTTTTTTATCTGCACCTTGCTTGTACTTTTCACAGAGTAAAATCCGCATACCCTGTTGTGTGGAATTTCTGATGCAAGTTGTTCAACAGACATCTTCAGCTCTGAGTTAAAAAGGGCTGTGCCTGCATTCTTAGTGTCGGGACTTTGTGGCTAAAAGCATCAGTTGAAACCTTTAAAAAAAAAAAAAAGTAGATAAATATTTTCACTTGTGAACAAGGAGTTGGACAAGGTAGAGTTAATTAAATCTCTCATTTTGGAGATGCGTTCGACTAGTAGCATGGAAGATCAACTTTTTTGAATCCTCCCCCAGACTTGATTTGTGAGCCCCTTAATCTGCCAAGGAGGCAGGTCAGGCCAGTCTGAGGCTTGCTGAGCCTGTGCAGGTCCCCCTGTAGCTGCTGGTGCTGTTTACGCTTCAGGCGGGCCCCGGGAACACTGTGGGTTAAAGGGTAACGTTAGCCTAAACTCAGGGCCAGGTCCTTTTAATAAGCTCAGGTGCTGTGCTTGTTTTAGGTCATTTCTGGTACTTCCTAGTACACTGGATCCTAATAGGAATCAAAGAAGGTACAGAGTTTTGTTGCAATTTTCTTAAAAAAAGAGGTAGTCGTTGCCGTTGATTCTGCACGTTGTCAGTGACGCATTCAAATGATAGATTAGAGTCTTCAGCTCTTGTACTACTTTAATTTATCAAGTCTACTTGGGGCTTGTGCACAGAACGCGAGGGCCTTAATGCCACAGCCGTAAAAGCCCCTTTCCCCCTGCTAACACCTAACACCTCCGCGCCCCGAGGGTGCCTTTCCTCTCCTCCGGGCGCCCCAAATTCACCCACCGCCCAGCCTTTGGGGGTGAATCCTCCTTCATGGGCCGAGGCGAGAACGGTCCGTGGGCAGGTGCGCTTGGAAAGGGCAAAATGGGGCTGGCGGGGGGGGGGCGGCGGCTGCGCGCATCCCCGCGCGTCCCCGCGCGTCCCTGCGCTGCGCGCCCGCGGCGGCAGGTGGCAGCAGATTTTCGCGAGCACCGGGAGGAGCCCGGCTCGGCCCCGGCCCCCTTCCCCCTCCCCTCGTCCCCGCCGCCGCCTTTTGCCGTTCTTCCAGGAGAGGGAGTCCTTCGCCAAGGGATGGGCGCCCGGCCCGCCGAGCTGCCTCCCCGCGGCTGGCGGCGGCGGGGGGAATAAAGTGCCTTTTGTCTGCGGTGCGGCTCGGGGGCTCTGCCCCCCCTCCTCGGGCACGGGGTGTGGGGGGGGGGAGGTAAACGAGCTGCCTTAAAACCCGAGACCTAAAAGAAAGCTGCTCGGAAAGGCACCGCGAGTGTCTCGAATAAAGCAGCGGTGGAGCACGGGCGGATTGTTTGCTTTAAACCCGTGCAGACGCCGTAACCTTTTTTGGCTAAGACAATCTCCGTTAGTGCTACTTAAACAAATCTTGGTGTTAGAAAACGCGAATCGCTTGATTTTCATTGTTTGCTTAGGTTGCACTCGCCTTTCTGTGAACAGCCAGGCAGCCAATTTTTTTAAAAGGTGATTGTGAGTCATATTTTGTACAGCGTTTTACTTGATTATTTGCTCTGTTCAGAATTTGTACTATACTGCCATTAGATCTTACAATAATGTTCTACTCTGCAAATTTTTAAGGTTCAAATAAAGTTTAATTGTTTGCAAACTGTTATGATGCTAATAATTCAACAGCCTGCTGTGTTACTAATGAAATTACTTTGTTATGATTAATTTGGAAAATAGTGTGTTGATTGTAGTAATTAAGCACAACAAGGTGAAGTAAATGATTCTAATGCCATCTGGCCTCCAGACTGAATGAAGAAATGAAATGGGGCTGTCATTTGAATTTATTCAGAGAAGTAAGGGTAATACAAATGCTTTTTATAGCAGAGGCGCCCAGATATAACCACGCCACTCCAGTATTTTTTCATGTACCTCTATATACAGATAACTGGTTCACATATTTTACCAGCACCTAGTTAGGATTTACCTCTTTGTACATACTGCCACTAATTACGTGTTCCAGTAGTAGTGTATGCACTAGCTCTTCCATCAGCGAGATCAGCTGATGTGCATCAGCTTACTTTTATTCTCCCCTCTTCATGATGAAAACTTTTGTTGACTGGAATTAAGCTGAATGTGAATACTAATTAAGATCCCATTCTATATTTAAAGCCAGATGCATAAACTTTGTTCTTTTTGGCTTTGCAGTCTGCGAATGATGCAGCATTAGAAGGTGGATAAAGAATAACCCTTTAGAACCTGATCCAAAAACTGCTGGAACTGAGAAACTGTTGAATTCAGTTTCTCCTGGATCAGGCTTCCAGAATAGTAGCTCAAAACCAGGCCCTATAGTTTTCAAAATGTCTTTTGCCAAATACTTTGTCCTCTTTCTGAAAGGGATGCAATTATTTCCATAACCTGAACTAAATAAAAAAAATGCACTGATTCTCTGTAGCCAAAAGACAGAAATTCATTTTTTTTCTATCACGGGTAAAGAAAAATGAAGTTGTGGATGTAAATGAGAATCTTGGTTTGATAAAGCTCACTGGGATGTATAGGAAAGCTGTAAAATATTAAAACATGGGATGAAAGTACCCAGGTAGATGACAAAGGCGTGCACTTCAGCTGCATGAGCCATTTGATGTTTCTCTCATCTCTTTCCCTCAAGTTGATGAAAAATTTATTAATATGGAAACTGGGGGAATAAGTGTATGCATGGAAACCTTGTAAACAACTTTCCACTTTACATAGCACAATGTACTGATAAACTGTAAAACCTTCACTTACCAGGGTTTCTCTGGAGCTGACATCTCTCAGACGGATGTCTGTTTCATTCCATCTTTATTTGGAAAAACACTGTCATTGAGCTCAGTGAAGAGTGCTCTGCCAAATCTACATCTCTGTTTCAGAGTGCATTCCCACCCTACATCCCATGTTGTTTTGTGAGGGGTCAATACCAACCAACTTCAAACCACAGATTTAAATTAAACGATTTAAGCTGAGTTATAAGTACAGTATTTCATGCTCCTGGAACGAAATTGTGACTTGGCCAGTCTCTCCTTCCTACAGGAAGAAGTAAAGGGAGGCCAAGATGGTGACAGGATGGGCAGGTCGAAGGGATGCTGCTTTTCTACACAACTGAGTTGTGCCAAGGAGTATATATTTCTTTTTTCCCCCTTTACATTGTAAACCAGAACATGCAATGATAAGCTGTAAATCATTGTATCATAGCCTTTTATGGATTTGTTTAGGAATGATTTTTGTAATAGGATCTAGGCAATTCTGTTTGTGCTGTGTGGAATTCGTAGTCAAAACCCCACGAAGATAAATCCACAGGGAGCTGGATCCAAAGCAAAGTAGAAGAATAACCTCTGCACCTGAAAGGTATACCAACACAAGTCAATTTTAAAATTGGAGATGCTAGCTTCTTTCCACCCTTTGGGAAGGAGCAAGTCCTAATTAACAGGAAAATCACTAAAAATCTGGAGTGTCTTCTTGTAGCAATGTGTGTGAGAATAAAGCACAACAGTGCAGTCAGTCTGAGAAGAGCTGCTGGTGGAGGCAGATTTTTTTTAGAGGCAATTGAAACTATGTCCAGTATTTTTTTCTATAGCAAACTGGTGGGTTTGAGCTTTTATCCTGAAGTAGTCTCGGTGTCTCACAACCTGTAGAACAAACTTCCTCTCATCCTCCGCTATGAAGCAAGTGCTACTCCATAAAGATTTTTGATGCCTAATGAGCATTTTACAGCGATACTTTAAAGTTTATGCTGTGAGATGAAAAAAAAAAAAATCCCACATTCAGTTACTGCAGGAGGATTTATGTTGGCAGAAGAGAATAACCAGTCTGGCTACTTCATCTGCTGTAATTGCTTGTATACTTACAAATATTGCCATGGGATTTTCAACGGCCACAAGCAATTGGGACTTCAGTTTTTACACCTCGTGCTATGAGATGGGGTGTGTAGCACCACACAGCTGACCCCCGTACAGAACCGCTTGAGTTAAAGGAAAAAGTATTACCCAGGATCATTATCAATCTTTCAAATGCCAGCAGCACAGAAGTGTGCCTTTGCAGTCTCCCACCCAAGAGCTGACATGGCCCAATGCTGCTTTTTAATAGTCAAATCTAATAGGGTCAGCATGCGAGGAGCAGCGCGCAGACAGTCTGACAGGTGTGGGCAATGCAGTTTATTCAGTGGCAGTCTTCAGCCTCTGAGACTTATTTCAGTTTGGAAAGGGAAAAGATGAAATCTGTGAACAGTTGTGTGGCGTCAGGGAAGCGGAGGGACTTCCTTCTCTGCTGCTCTGTTCTATGAGGACTGTCATTCTTTCCTTATAGTTAAATTAAAGCAGCCAGGCCTGAGTGCACATGTATGTGTGGGAAGGAGGGTGTTTTTTTAAGCTTTAAAAAAAAATCTGTTTAAATGTTCTTGTTTAGGAACTTGATAGTTCTATATCCACTGTGATAGTTCTATAAGTGCATTATGTCAGGTGCGTATAGTAACAAACACTCTGTGTCTTTTATGACACTATTTTTTGTTTGCCTCTACCAAAAAATACTGCAGGCTTTTTTTTTTTTTTTAGCATCTCTTCTTTTCCCCATATTTTAAGCTAATTTTAGACTTAGTTTCAAGGTGCCAGGCTAAAATGAAAGGGGGAAGTAATCTATGTGTCTAAATTTCCATTATGGAACAACAACAACAACAAAAAGGTAATCCAAATTATCATATATGAGAGCTGTTTTTGAAAGCCTATAAACTAACCAGGTTCCTGTCTATTTGTTGTTTTTTTGTGCTTCTGAGGCACATTATAGGTGATGTGGGTACCTACTCACCGCTAGACTGAGAAGGGGTTCTACAGCCATTCCGTTTCTTACTGCCTTCTAATAGCTACCCAAGGTCACCTGTAGTTCATTATTGACTTGTGACTTAGATATGAGCAGAATTGCCTTCCCTCTAATGTGTCTGGCACTGCTTTGAAGGCAGCATTCAGGAAACAAGCATCTGCTCTCATGGTCTTTGTACGTTTTCAGAAGGTGAGTGAAACTTTAAAACAGAAAGGAATCATAGGATATCCTGAGTTGGCAGGGACACACCTGGCTGTACGTACAGATGGGGGGATGAGAGGCTGGAAAGAAGCCCCATGGAAAGGGATCTGGGGGTTTTGGTCAATGATGAATGTGAGCCAGCAGTGTGCCCTGGCAGCCAGGAGGGCCAAACATACCTTTGGGGTGCGTCAGGCCCAGCACTGCTAGCCAGGTGAGGGAAGGGATTGTCCTGTTCTTCTCTGTGCTGGTGTGGCCTCACCTCAAGCACTGTGTTTGGTTTTGGGCACCATGACATAAGAACATAAAACTTAGAGAGTGTCCAAAGGATGGCTACAAAGATGGTCCAACATAATCCCATCTCCTAAGCTATATCTGTGACTTGTATTGTAAATTCTGTTTTCACTCTAATCATGCGTCCATTTACTTATACAAAATTATGAAGAGGAGAATTTGTACCGTGAGGTGCCTTCTTGAAACATCAGATTTTTACAGAGTTGGGCTAAATTCGTGTTTCAAGAGCACAATAAGAAAATATCTCCTTGAGAAAATGAACCTGAATCTGCACCAATGGTGGCCTGTGTGAGACGTGAGCAATCAGCAGAGAATGAAGACCTATATGGTTGACACTTTGCTGAAAAATGATCCTTTCTGATCTATGTTCAATATCATCTTGGGCCCTTCATCTGCAGCACTGCTACTGAATGTCTCTAATGAGGTCAGTGAACCAGCAATTTGTGCAGATGTTTGTCCATCAGGTGGGGATCAGGATCTTGAATGATAGCCTGATCTGACAGAACAGAATATGAGGCTGTGATGTGATACTTTCCCATTTATGTGTCCTGTCTGTTGGACAAGCTGAACACACCACGAAGTACATGCAGTCAACAAACGTAGTCCATTTCATTGAATGGTAAAGACAATGCATTTCAGTGGAATTTTATTTTGCACTTTCTGGGCAATATTCCCTGTATTAAAGAGGCAGTTGTAAAAAATACCTTGCTTAGGTGTCTTAACATTTCAAACCTGGGAATATGTGTTATAGCAATTCAGTCTAAATCTGGCCAGGGTGACTCATAGAGAACATTGCACAGAGTACTGACCAGCTCCTGAGAGAATATTTATTTCATTTGGTGAACAGCGTTTGACTATTAATTAATTATATTTCAGACAATTATTTCAATAATTTTGTCCAAAAATAGCAGTAGACAGGCTGTTTGCTAAACGTATTAACTGAAATTACAATAGCTATTCAGACTACATTCATCATAATACTTATTAACGTCTGCCCCTCCTGTGTATGTTGGCTCTTGAATGTTCTGCTCAACCTGAGGGTTGCCTTTTCTGCTGGTGTTACAAAAAATGTGAAATGTGGGCAGTTGTCAGTGACACAATCGTCTTCTGTCTTTTACACTGTATGCTTTTTGAAAACAGAGTCAGTTCTGCATGTACAGTCTGAAACAAGGGAATTTAGCCATGTGACTCCCCCTTAACCTCCATGAAAGCTACGTAGATAAATCTTAATTTGAGGGCACAGTGTTAACTCCTTATTGACAATAGCAAGCATGCAGTCCTTGGCTTCACTGAAAGTCCTAACTAAAAGTGCTTAGTAATGTGAAAAAAAAAAAAAAAGAAAAGAAAAAGGATGTAAAAGCAAGTTGTTTGTGTTGTGGAAAGTAGTTTCTGTGATTTCAAGATGAGACCTAACATAGGATGCTAGTGATGCTAGTTTATTTATGTAGTTTTTCCTGATGTTCAAAATCCATCTGTGTGTAGCACTTAAACACAGAGTGCAGAGCACAGAGCACAGAGTGAATGACTGAGGTGGCTCTGGTCTCCAGCTGCCCAGAGAAGATCTCTGAGGTGTAAGATACTTCTTGGACCAAGATGGAAGTATTTTATGTGCTGCCCACTTCTGATTCCCTCTTTACATACTGATGATCTGCAGACTCTGGGCTGAGTTCTGATTATGCCAGGGTTAATGGGGGCTTACTAGTCCAAAAACATTGCAGGTATGTCAGCCTTATGCTGTCAGCCTTATGCTGGAGTAATAAAAAATTGTGCTTGACCCCGTCTGCTTCATTGTCCCCACCCTTTCGCTACCAAATCTAAATGGTATAAGGGCAGCTATTTTCAGTGTCTTCAGTAACCTTTATTATAGACAGCTGTCAATGGCAGATGAATGCTTTGGCTGTGCCTCTCTCCTTTCAGCCGAAGAATAAGTGTGTAATAATGAGGATTTATCTTGTTATATGGGTATATTGACACAGAATTATAACATCTGTATATGGGCCACTGACAGTCCCCATATCTCCCAGTATATTCTATTTTCTCTAGGCCAAATTTATTGCTCTCATAATTAAGTCCAATGCTGAGGACTTAATGGAGTTGCACATTCTGAAAGTAGCAGGAAATATGGCTCTCGTACAGCCACCAGCCTGCACATCGTCGGCTTTGTTCTGCCCAGGGCCTCATTCCTCACCCCTTCCACCACCCTTCAGAGTGAACAGTGGCTGATACGGGGCATAGATGTAGGAGAAACCCCGAACCGGTCATTTTTGTCGTTTGCTCCATCTCATGTTAGGCATGCCTGAGTGACCTTTTGTTCGCGGTAAGCCTTACACACGTAGTTTGCTAAATGGGACCATGTTAATCATCAGATGACACCGGGAAATAACAGGCTTACATTGCTCCCAGGTAGGTGCAGACCAGGCACAAGGTGAAGCTTTGCAAGGGTAGGGGCAGTGAAGCGTTGGAGCTGGTTGCCTGGGGAGCTTCTGCAATTTCCATTTCCAGAGGATTTTGAGAACCTGTGGGGAATGAACTCACCTGCCAGGAATGACTTAACCATAGGGCCTCCTGCCTTGGGGTTGGGGCATGTGCTAAGTGACCTCTCACAGGCTGTTCCAGGCCAGTTTTCTTCAATTCTGTAAGTCAGCAGTGAGCTGACACCACTTGGAAATGGCAGAATAAATACAGGTCTAGTCTCAGTTTTTCTTTGACTGATATACTAAAAATGCTGCTGTTCTTCACTTGATGTGTTCCTAATTCCTCTCCAACTCCACAGGTTCCAAGCAGAAACTGAGTTCACCAGTTCCCTCCCCAAAAGCATGTTAATTCATTACCTCTGCAATCAGTTTGGCCCACAATTAGTATCTTTTGACAAGTTAAGGTCTTCTTTAAGTGTCACGTACCTTGCTGTGCCTTGGAAGATTTTGCCTGTACCTGGTATTAAAACAATTTTGAGTATGTGAAAGGTGACGTTGATTCTAATTGCCGTGGAGAGCATTTCACTCATGCATTTTTAAGCAAAATAGCTACAATTTTGAATTGTAGCTATTCATTTTCTTTAGGTATTTAAATTTTATTTATCACTTCAGAGTCTAAGTGTCTTATGAAATAGAGAAAGAGATAAAAATAGTCTTCAGTTTTGTCTGTTGTTTCTTTCTTCTCTTCTGAGAACAGAAAGAGATTTTTCCAGGGTTCACTCGAGTAAATAGAAGCATTCTCATCCTTATAAAGGGCTTTGGATCAGGTCCACCTGTAGGGATAATCCTCTTTTTTTTTCTTTTTTTTTCATCCTCTTTTGAATGTATGACATATTTAATTCTGGCAGTGTTCTTTATCTCTGTGAAAAGTCCTTTTAATTCCCTGTGTAAGAAAGTATTCTGTGATGTGGCTACCTGATTTTATTGAAACTCACATGTCGGGAAAAAAAATTATTGCCTTCCCTGTCAAAACTGACAGTAATTACAAGTCCAAATATATAGCTGTGATTGACTTGTAAAACTAAATCTGTAATATTTCAAGTTTGTAAGTTGGCTTGTGCAGCTTTCAGGAAATATAACCCAGTATTTTCCTTGCAAACTGACATCTCTTTATCCATTTCTTTTATCGTCTTTGTTTTTATTTGTGAGGGTGGGGAGTAGACAGCATTTATATAGCACATACTGGATGGCATTTAACAAGTCTGCTTCTGGGGAAAAATAGTGTTCTTTCTAGCTTAACAGCAGCTAAAGGAAAATCAGGGAGGTTTAAGCACGTGGCTCCTTTTATGTGCTCCTCTTTGTGCATAATTTTTCAGCAATAAATACTGCATATTGATTACTTAATTGTAATGGAAACATACTTGGACAGGGCAACATAATAGCATATTTACTGCCTTAATTTTTAAAGAGTTTTTAAATTTTAAAATGGATGTTTCACTAAATGCAATGCTGTGCTCTTCTATGCAGAACTTGATATAGAAAGGACTTTCTCCTCCAGTCTGTGTTACTGAGAGCTCCTTCTGCTCCGGGTGCCTTCTTCTCCCTTAACCTTCTAAAAGCAGAAAAATCTGTAATTGGTGTTTAGTCTCTGTTAGCACATGTGAAATTCACATCAGAACAGAAAAATTATTTTAGATTGATTAGTGAAAAAGCGCCAAACTGGGATTCTGTAGAGAATTTAGAGTTTTCCAGACTCAGTATAAAAAGATAAAACTTACTTGCCTAAAAAATCTAATGTTCAATAGTTGCCTGATTAATAACGAACATTTCTGATTACACATAGTGAAAAGTTATCCTCCTTTGGCTGAAGGAAAAAAATGACACCTACACATCAAATAAATTTGTAAACCAAATGCTGACTTAAAGATGTCCTAAAGGTGAACTAGAGGCACTGCCTGAAAAAAAAATAATAAAAAGAGAAATCTTTATTTTAAATATCACATAATCATTTAGCTGGAGTGCCGAAAATAAATATAAGTGGTGAAGCGATATATATTAACAGCAACAAAGAGGCACTTAGAAGTGGCATTCACAATGTTGTATATTGTTTCAAATGTACAATACCAGATTATTTTGGAACAGGAAAGATGATGTTACCCTTAAAGGCGAAAATATTCTCTGTTTTATTTCATTTCTAGGCTGTTAGGTATTTGGATGATATTGCTGTTGGGTTTTCAATTTTTCTTTCTTTCTTCCTTTCTTCCTTTCTTCTTTCTTCTCCCCCTTTTTTTTTTTTTAAAAAACTTTAAATCCAAACCAGTGAAGCAAAGCCTGGAAAGTAGTAATTTCTTTGAATCTTAATGCAGTCTGTCTTCTTAATGAGCCTACTGCACTGCCCTGAAAACAGCCCTTTACAAATAAACATGCTGGAAGTGATTTAGCCACAATGTCCAGACTGTGTAAACATCTAATTATTACAATAAAATTGTCAATAAATATACATTACTGCTCCCTTTTCAAACGTTAACCAACTTTTTCTTTGCTTGATAAAAAGGTATAAATTGTATTTTTATGTCTTGCTGGGTTTTGTTTTCATTACCCTGCTCGCTGCTCTCTAGACAAAAGAATGCAGCCTAATGTCTGAGTTATTTCTGGATGGTGAAAACTCCTACAGTTGTTTATTAACGTAAAGTGCAACGTTTCCTTTCACAGTAAAACGAACTCGGAGCTTTCACAATCTGATGGTTGGTTATTTAGTCATGGCATTTTTTTTTCCCAAAAATAAAAGGCTATAAAACCTGTTATTACAGTTGCTCTAACTGTGGGGTAAGCTCATGATCAAAACCTGCTTATTAGAGGGAGGAAAAGACATAATGCTGCATTAGGACCGAGAGAGCAACTAGGAAAATGGAGTAATTTCCTCAAAAATATTAAGTTCTGCTTTCAGAATTATGGTATGGTGTAGGCCATAATTGTGGCATACCCCCCTCCTCCCCATACGTCCCCCCCCCCCCCCCCCCCCTTCTCGCATTTCTTATGTAAGTGGAACATTAACATTAGAAAAGCCGAGTGATATTGAATCCTAATGAGGTCTGGCCTATATGCTCCGGCAGGAGAAGAATGAGGATAATTCATTTGTATGCCGTGAAGCGTTCAGGACTCCACGAGCATCCCCGTGGCTTCGGCTTGTGGTGCTGATCATCTGTTCCTACTTTGGGGGGTTTCATTGCTCCGAG
>NC_089874.1:35725000-35810000 GCF_040182565.1 Anser cygnoides | reverse complement strand
TCATTTGACAAATAGGCCATGTAGTGCAGTGAGTTAACTTATTATATTGCATAGTTAGTGCAGCCCAAGTGCCCTAGGAAACTAGGACAGGAAACTATGGATGCTATGGCATCAATTATTTCCATAGCTGTGCTGCAATTAGTGACTTTGTATTCTGTCTGGTTTATGGGACTTACAACCAAGGCTAAAGTCATGGATGAGAAAGAGAAGGTAAGATTTTAGGCACAGGCTAAACCTTTCTCTCTTCCTACAGATTTTTTTTCCCCTCTATATTTGCTTTGTTTAAATCATTTCACTGTGTCAGACACATGAACATTAACAGAGCTCTTGGATGTTCTCCCAGTTCAGCTTTATGCCTCGTCATGAGGCTGCAGAAGAGCAGTGGTGCCACACATGGGGAGATAAGCTTTCCACCCAGCAGCATGGGCTTTGCTGGTGATGCCCAGTGTCTGAGAGGAAATAGAAAAGGATATCCCTCCTCATCAACTGTAGCATGAATGGTAAGTGGCGTATGTAGAGATGGAAGCTTAAGCGTACTTTGTTCCTATGTGCCTCTATTCAGTCCCAGTACACTTGCCATCACTCACTCCACAATTGGTTGTTAATTTACTTTAATACCTGTGTCTGTAGTATGTGGAGCTGATAAATAGTGAGAAAGTATGTGATGGGTTATCTAACCTTCTTCATATAGATGAAACACTACAGGTCTGAAATCCATTCATGCTCCCTGAACACAATGCCTTATTCTGGTTTTCTATTCATAGTGTTGTAAATTTGTCAGCCTAATGGGACACTTTGTAAGACGTTTTCCTTTTTAAGTGCTTTAATGGGAGTAGGTATTACATTGATCCAAAATCTAGCTTAGTGTTTCATATCGTGGAGTCTGGAATTGTGTAGCGACCTGCATAAAAGTTAAGTGGTGCTTTGTTCTTCCCTTTATTTTAAGCTGAATTTTGCCAATCTGAAACTCAGCCTACAGTTTATATATGAAATAAAATCAGCATGCAGTTTAGCCACCAAATTCCAAGGTCGTACCCTGTTTTCATTTGGTATAAACAGAAGTGGAGGTGGTAAGCAGGCAGAGCACACAGCCAAACCCATACCTTTTTTCCCCTCTTTCCCTGGAGTGGGAGGGCTGTGGTAGTGGTTATGAAATAGCCATGCTAGGACAGACCCAGCATATAATGAGTCCAGTAACCTGTTTTTTGACATCAAGTCAGCTGGGACACTGACAGGATGAGACTGGTGCAGACACGCATGGCACTTCCCTAAAATATTCCCCAGCATCCAATTTGCGGGTCAAGTGCTTCTTAAGCAGCAGCGATGTCTCTATATTTAGTAACACTGATGGATTTTTCTTCCCTGAAGGGACAAAAGTGAACTCAGTTACTCAGTGTGAATGGTGGCAAACTTTGGAGAAAATTCAGATCTGAGCTCCTGGATGTTGGAGGTTTGGGGTGAACAAGGCTTGGTATGAGCACAGCCAGACACCAGACGGAAAAGTTTGCCTTGGAAAACCAAGAGGTAGATGGGAACCTGACAGAAATGGCCAGTCAATAAACATCCTGCTCTGAGAGAGGTGGAAACGTCGTGATGCAGTCAGGCATTTCAACCTGTGAAGTATGCCTTTTGCTGTGCTGCACTGAGTTGCAGAGGACATCTGCCTTAGACGTAGGCATCCTATGGCATGATTACAGGCCAGGATTGTCATTGCTGCTCAGACACAAGCACTGATACACTCATTTCTCCAACCTCCCAGTATCATTCCTGATTTAGGAAGAGAAACCTTTTCCCTAAAGCTGTCCAAAGCAATACAAGTGAAAATTTCTGGGAAATGCTGAGTCAGGGCACAATGGCACAAGAGGAAGGCTTGCAAAGCTGGTAACCCTTGCAGGTGCACAGGATCGCAGGAACACCAGCACAATAAAGTGCTCTTGGTTCCCCACATGCCACACCAAAGCCTGGCTTCATGGATGGACACTGCCAAGCTCACACAGAGCACCCCAGCCCTGTGCCTTTGCTGCCCACGCTGCCCCAGTGACTGATTGCAGCCCTGCTTACGGCTCTCCTGCTCCTCTGAGTAACATCCATGTGCTGGGCTTCCTCTGCACAGGGCTGCCTTTATTCCAACAAAAGCTATCAGTCTGTGCCATTGTTTATAATGGGGAGGAAAAGTCAACACCAGAAATCTTTCCTGTACTGCATAACTTTTGAGATTTATCATGGCGTGGATTTCTCCGAGGGCTGGCAGTAAGGTGACAGAAGGAGCTGTCTCATGGTTTATTTTCTTCTTCTTCTTGTTTTATTTTTTATTTTTTATTTATTTTTTATTGGTTCCCTGTGTATGAGAAAGCTCTATAAATAACAGCCACCAATGCAGGCTGGTGCAGTTGTTAGAGACACTTAACCTGCTGGCTGTAGGTGTCTTCTGAAGCAGCGTTTTTCCTCCCTTCTTAATCCAGGGACACCGGTGCTGCTGGAGGAGAGGCAGCAGAAGTTTGGAGCGTGTTGGTTGTGTACTTTGTGAACTTCTGCTGCGGAGAAATGTCAAGGTCAGAACATGATTGAAGAACCTTCTTCCTCCTGTGAAGTCGCTGTTCCTGTATGATATTGTTTTCCACTGTAGAAGGTTCTCTTAAAAATGAGGTTGAGATCCCTAAAGAAATTGCTTCAATCAGCAACAGTGCTTAATGACTGTTAATGGGAAGTGGAGATAGGATAGTAAGTGTTACTTTGATTAATAAGAGAACTGCAGAGAATTTAAATTGTGCCACTGATGGATTATTTTCTTCAAGCTTGATAAGCGCTTCTCATTTGTTCTTAAATTTGGTCAATACTGTTAAAGACAGCAAAATGAAGTATAATTAATTCTATTACTGCTACTCAGACCCAGAGTTACTGGGAAACAGATTACGATGCAGACAACAATGTTAGGTAACACTTCTGATAGTTTTATCATATGAGGACCGGTCAGGGCTGCAAAACAGAGAACCTTTTCTCCTCCACGCTCAGAAACTGCCCAACTCTCACTGCCTTCCAACACATGTGCTGGTCCCTTTGAATCTACCATGGAAATATTTTCAGTGAAGGAAATAGCTGACTGTGAAGTACGTAGGCAAAACAAGGAGCTCCACTTTATTTCTCACTTGATGTACATTTTATTTGCAGACACTGTGTCTTGTGAAATTAACCCCTCTGCATGCTGCTAGGGTTCAGCTCAGTGACTAAGGGGTTTATTACAATAACATTTTACCAAAGATATTTTATGTTTTACAATCATTTATGTTTCTTACCAGTCTTAAAGTTCAGCATATGTATATTCTACAGATTAATATGGCCCATATAATAAGTAGTCACATTATAGCAGCACCTAAATGCTGCAGTTGGGTCCCAGTTGGGCAGTGGCAAACATTATAGTGTTCCCTTAGGAAAGCTCCCACTTGCTTTTCCTTCTCTTGGAGCAGTGAGTCACTGCCATCTGCAGAGGTCTCCAGCCTCGTGTGGTGCACAGCTCCTGCCATGCTGGGACATGATCCTGCTGAGGATGGGAAGTGCTAATCCAACATCAGTAGCCAACAAGTTAGCATAGACTCCGTGCTGGTGTACACACAAATTATCATTATGCTTTTAAACACACCTACTTGCATTATAGGGAAAATACTCTGAGAAATGCAGTTTATCCAGAGACCTTTGTACCAAATCTGAAGTCAGATTTTAGGAAAAGTTGGCCAACAGCTCACCCATCCTGCTGCCTCAGAAGAAATCCAGGCTATGCGCAAAGGGATTGGGAAACAGTTCTGTGCTTTCATTAGAGGTAGCTGCAATTAGCACTTAATTTTACAGACTGCCTACTTCAAAGTCTATGCTTCTCCAATTCTGACTGCAGAAAGTCATTGTGTGAATTATTTCGAATTAATTTGAAACCAGAGTGTGTTGGCTAATAGTATAGTTAAAAAATCAATGAAGGTCTAATTCTGTTATTAAAAATGTAAAGCTTATGTATTATGAATAAAGAGTTCATTCCTTCCAAGGATATTCCATAAACATAATTTCTAAAAATATTGGAAACAGAGAAAATGTATTTCAGGCATGAATTTGGGTGCAATGATCTGTACTCCAGAGTGCAAGAATACATTAAAAGACTCTCAGGTTGAAGGTCATGTTTAAAATTTAGAAGCACAGAACGAAAAGCAGTGACAATTCCCTTCCCTCTGAAAGTCTCTGTTTATAGCTCTGCCTGCATTCCACGCAGCAACAGCAACTGAACATCTTTCATTCACTTGACTTGTTTGCAAATGCTTGAGGGCTGCTCATAAGGCGTGTATGCGTTGGCCTGGTTGAATCAGTCCTTCATTGATACTTTCTTTCAGGTAACCAGGGTGAATGCTGACCCTAATTGATCACTGGAGACACACTTTAATTTCCCAGGAAAGGATGTCAAGGATGCCATAATCTTTGCGAGCAGAGAGACGGCACCTATCACGTATGGAATAGCAGCATCAAAGGGCTGATGGTCTTTGTCCTTAAGACAGCTGCAGAGCAGTGCCTGTGGCCAGTATACACAACGCCATGAGTTTGAAGGAGAAGGCTTTTAGATCAAACCAGCAGCCTTGCGCATCGCTGCTCTTTCTACAGAAGAGCATTTCTTCTAGGAGAAACTTTTTGAGAGATGGCAGCTGGCATCTTATACTGCCTCTGGTGCACCAAAGACAAAGAAACTTTAAATCTTAGGTATTATCTCTGTAGAGTTAACCAGAGATTTGGAGGCCAAATAAACCTTTCTCTCTTCTCATTTTTTTTTTTCTGTTATTCCATTTTAATGTCTGTCAGCTTGATACAAACCCTCACATATGTCTGTAGGTGTGTTATTTGTTTGTTGCTGCTGTTTTATTATGCAGCACAATGGAAATTCTGCTGGATAACTTGTTGGCAAAGTTAATTCACAGTGGGAAAAAAATGGGGAAAAAAAAGGTAGATCCTATATTCCATTTACAACAACTATCCTCCAGAATTAAGGCCCATATATTTGAAGGATTGTGGTGCTGTAAATGTACTTTTCTGAAGGTACTTTAATAGTGTTTGGTTTGTCATGAGCCAACGTTTCAGTAATGAAAGAGAACCCTGCATGCACCAAAAGCCCTGATTAAGAGAGGAGTACAGTCTTCTACAGTTATGGGGGTACGTGGCTATCATATAAGTTTATTAAATCACATAAAATTTCGGTTTATGCCATAGTATTCCATGAAAGATGGAGCACACAAAACCAATAAGTATGCCAATTTATTTCATGTATGAATTGTATTGTTGATTGTGTTAAAGCTGCCATTTTCAGAAGCAGGATGATTTATGCTAGAATAGTCATTTCCTGTCTCAGTTAAATTTTGAAGAAGTTCATTACAGATTGAAGATAAAATGAAAGTGGTATCAATGCTAATAAAATGCTGATATAACATTATGTATTGTTGGGAAGGGGGAAATATATATGTATAGTATATACATATAGACGTATATTTGAGTCTCTGTTCATTGTGAATACAGTTTTGTGGAAATGGAGCAATGCTACCCCTGTGCAGTGTGTTTGGGCTTTGTTCTGCTGAGGGGAGGTGAAACTGCTTATTTTCAGGCCTTGTTTTCCATAATACTTCTAGTTTGGGTGATGTTTTGTAGCAGTTTTCATAACTTTTGTAAAGTCAAGATATAAAGTCAGACAAAGTTCATGAATCCTCAGTTAAATGAAGCTGATGCTATCCCAGTATGTTTTGTCTTATTTTAGCCTATGTCTGCTTTTGGAGAGCTTAACTTATTCCTTCTTAGCATATCAGAAAACACTCAGGGCATGCACAGAGCTTGTGTTACTGTGAATGGATTACAAGTGGTGGAGTTTCATTCTGGAATCTGTGCTATAAGCAAGAAAATTTCTTTATTCATTATTTTTGCTGGCCAAACTGAATTTCAGACTTTCCTGGCTACTACTTTCTGGCTTCTGCTGTCATTTCTTTTTACCATCATATGCAAGATTTGGCAGGAGTGTCCCATTAATAGTGAGGTGAGAGGTGCCATCCTGCAAATACATGGCCAAGAACAGGGGAAAGAGTGAAGCAGCCTCTTTTAAGTAAAAGTGAGTTTAAACAAACAGGGAGGATGGAAGTTCATGAAGGACGTTTTTGGGAAAGCTGTTTTGGGGTTGAGCAGAGCTGGTTTGGACTTGGATGGAGCAAGTGGTCATTAGTGGTCTTGAAGATGGTGACTTTCTTTAATGAAGGTGTTTTCAGCAGTGTTCTGGCATCTTTTTGGTCGGACTAGTGATCCCAGAGGAGATGACAGAGAAGAACATATGATGAAAACATAAAAAGCAATCGGGTTTTTTTGCTGTCACACTGTCAGAAAGCAGAACTCTGGGAGAAACTACAGCACAGCCAAAGCTCCTCTGCTCCTCTCCCCGGCCCTTTTCTTCATCTTGTTCAGGTGGTGTTACCAATTATGTGGAGGAAAACTGGGGATTTACGTCAGTGCAATGACACAGGTGCTCCTCAAGATTTTACAGCCCTCCAAATCTTGCAGAAGTCCAGAGGGCAAGTGATGTTTGCGAGCAGCCAGGAGGAAAACTGCAGAGGGAAGGGGGAACAGAAATCCCTGTCTTTCAGGCTCTGCATAGTCACTCTTGGCTGGATAGACACCTTTCTCCTTCTTGCTTTATTGCCAGCCGTGCACTTGGATGGCTGTGTAGCATAGTCACAGCCACGGTGTAAGACACTCAGCCCTTACAATGCTTTTAAACTAACGAGGGTGCAGCAGATTAGCTCAGGATACATCACACATTTTCCAAAGGGCTCTGCATGTCATTTATGTGTGCTTCATAATGATTACCACTTTTTGTATAGCCTGAACATAGCTCCACACCATTTTGGAGCAGGTTTGAGAATGTTATCACAATTGGCTTGCTAGGTGAAAGGCTTTTCTATTTAGTTTTTAATAGAGCAAAAGTGACTCTAAATTTGTTAATATTCTTTAGGTTATATAGGACAAATTACAGATAAGTGAATAAGTAATGAAATTTGTAATGAGAATTTCTCAAGTATGAAATGTTGGCACAAATTAATTGCGGGATTTTACAGCTATTATAGTTTATATCATAAATGCAAAAATGACTAGGGCTTTTTAATTACAGTAGGAACACACTAAATTTTTATGGAGTGCCATTTCGTTAAAGAGGTACTTTAAGCATTAAGAGCAAATGCCATCCATAACAGTGAGCCCAGATATCTGTGCCACATCAAATAAATATGCTGCTGCTATGAAATTGTTCCTCAGATACTGTAATTGACACGAAGACTAATGAGAGTTCTCTTTTCACACCTTCAGTTTACTGTGTCTTCCCTCTTGGTCATTCTTTTTCTTAATTACTGTGTGCTTGCAGAGGGCCACAGCAAATCCCTTGGAAAAATATACAGGGCTTTTCCACTTACCCTTCAAAGCTGCAGTGTGAATTGCAAAACATCGGTGTCTCAGTAGAAGTTAATATTATTGTGGAGGGGAGGAGGGAGGATGGCTGGATGCTAATTCTTATTAAATATTTGATGTGTAGAGAAATTTAATACAGTAGAAACTCAAAGAAATCTCATTACTTCACAGAACACATTGCATGCTAACATAGAGATGACTTAGACTCAAAGACTAACAGGCAGATTTAGTAAGGAAGCAATGCCCTGCTGTTCTTTTCTATTAAAATAAGAAATCTACACATCCTCTGCTACCCTGTTTATCTAGACATTTCTTTGAGTCAAGAATACATTTTGAAAATTTCACTGCATGCTCTATGCCTCCCCAGTGATGCTGGGTTAAGCTTTTCCCCTCCTCTTCTCACTTGGCTGCTCCCAGGGCTGGCTGGAGAGCAGTAGGTGCTGCAGATCCTCCTCCGCCTGCGCCTGGCTCCAAGGGTCCCCCAGAGCCTCCTTCTCCAGCCGATAAAGATGATCCACTCTTAAGGACTGATGTTTTTACGTAGGCACATGAGACTGCAAGCCCACGTCCTTCCTCAGTGCCTCCTCCAGTACGCACGGTGTCACAGACTGCTTCCCCAGTTAAGGTCTCTAATCCATCACTCACAATTCCTTAAGGGGATTAATTAATTTTAAAAATGGTCATGTTTCTATGTATGCTAAATGCCCTCCCTCAAGGACAAATGCTCATCTTTCCATTTGCACATCTCTCTTGATTCGGCTTGTTGGAACGTCTGGTATTATGCCTTGTGTTAAACAACCCCAAAACCTCACTCGCAAGGAATTGCAAATGAACTGATCATCAGAGAGCTTGCTCGTAATTAGCTGCTATCCTTTTCCTGAAGGTGAGTCTCACTGGAGTGGAGGCAGCATGCAAATACGCTGCCATTGCATCCAGGGGCAGGTAAGAGAGCTCAGAGAAACGAGCTCTGAGGGGACCCCAGCCTGGTGCTGGGCTGTAACGTCAGCTCTGGCACTGGATGGACAGCGTTAAAAGTCTCCTTCTTACCCTCCTAACTCATTTCTTCATCTGCAGGTTTTTAACGTGGCCTGCTTTGTAAATTTTTTTCCCAAGTTATGTTAAGCGTGATCGTACAACAAAAATATGGCAAAAACCTTGGCATGTAAGCTGGACATTGGTATGCCTCTGTTCCCAAGACAGTGATGCTCAACGGGAAGTTCTCTGTCACGGCTGTGTGACCACTCATTCAGCACTCCTTGGATGCAGGCTGGCACTTGATCTAGGTGCTGTTGACTAACATTTCCTTTGCTGCACCAAGACTTTCGACTGTGTTTTTTGCTCCTCCTCCTCTCTTCTAAACCTGTCACCAAGGGAGTCCTAACAAGTCTACTTCTGCATTGGATTATTACTGGGGTGGGAAGCTGAGATCAAGTTATGTGAATTTAACTTAGCAAAAGCAGAGCAACAAAATATTTCCCAGGAAAAACAGGTAAGCTTCTGGGTCCTGATTCACACCAAGTTGTGGGGATTTAATGTACCTTTGATGGAGAAGAGGCATCCCCGTGGCTCTGCAGTCTACCAGGCCATCAGGTGGCCATCAGGTGGTCATGGGCCTTCTGGTGCTCTGTTCTGACCTGTTGCACTGGGCTGTATACCCAGGGTTGTTCCAGATGATCCTCATCTTACAGCCCATTTCTGTGAATTGTGCCAGACCTACAGACTGTTCAACTCCCCTACATGATTTCCACAGAACAGAAGGGTAAAATGCTGCACATCCCCTCTCTTTTGCCTTATCCAGTCTCTTCCTGCATCCTTATTTCAAGGCTTGGTAGGAGTCTACAAAACCTGCTTATTTTGTACTTGTGAAAACAAGGTTATTTAAGTCTCCCTCCAAAACTCATTTGTCTGAAAGATTTGTCATAAATATGCCATTGTTTTCCTAACTGAATTTCTGGGAGTCCTTCCTCTTTTTCTCTCTTTCTGGTTTCTTAACTGAAAAAAAAAAAAAAGAAAAAAAAAAAAGATAGAGACAACAAAACTACATTAAATATTGCTCATCTCCCTTTTAGGTGTAAAGAACAACTGAAGTTACTGGTGAGGTGACAGGTGGTCTGGGCCAACTGTGCTGGGTGGCACAGAGCTGTGTGTGCTTCAGCCTGGTCCTATGAAACATCTCTCCTCCACTTTTTTCTGTGACATGAGCCACATGATATCATAGCCCAGTAAGACTCTGATTTAATAGGGATAGGGTTAATCTAGCCAAATAATAGGAAAGAAGCTAAACAATAGCAGAAGAGCTAAACAAAAAGCCACACCCAGGTTATGATTGCATTTGTACTTATCTTTGCCTGAAACATACACCTCATCAAGGCAGCTCCTGAAGGGTCTTGCTCCTTTCCATATGAATACAACAAAAGAATACATATTCTTGGCAGATTTCATTAAAATAGAAAGAAGAGATGGCTGCTGAAATGCTCTCATTGTAAATGAAGGGCTTTATGTTTACACAAAAACCACTCCTGGAAAAAAAGTAATTTTGTTAATGAGATATACCCATATCTCCTGGGAAGACTTTCATTGCTAAGGCACTGTTTCAGATCCAGCCCAGATCTACAATAAAAAGCAATAACAACTAGCTGAAAAAAAGCTCATGGTTCAGCTAGCTCTCCAGTAGCAGAGAAATCTACGCTGCACACCCACCACATCAGATGGCAGTGATGTACGGTGTCAAAATGAGCAGTGGTGTTGCACGAGCAGCTCAAACCCTGTGAAGAATGAGAAAAGAGGTGCTGTTAATGAAAGCCCACATGGCTGTGTACAGAACTCTGCTTTTCTATAAGGTAGCTACCAGATTTCTTCCTACCAGGAAGGTAGGTTTACACTGACAAGTCCCAGAGCTTTCTAATAGCTGTTGGATTTTCCCCAGGACTCCTGGGATCATCCAGCTGCTGTAATGGACTAGATGATCTGCTAGATGCCAGACCCATCAGAGCTACAGTGTGTGCTGACTTGCAGTTGTATTGCCATGTGGTGTGAGAGGTGGTCATTTCTTAAAATCCTATTTTAAATACATCAACCCTAACACCAAGCTGTCTTGATTTGCCTTCTTTGGCTTCCTTTGAAAACACAAAGCCTTTAATCTTTAATTTGAGGAATTTGACCAGTCTTTTCACCGGTCCTTTTCCCTGACCTACCTTGCTTGGCCACATTAGAGAAGTTAAGGGCTAAGTAGGCATGACCACTCGACAGTGTTGCTCCAAGACAGACTTTCAGTGTACTGGAAAAGCAGACATTTGTTCTGCTGCTGCCTTGCTGAAATGTTCCGTGGAGAACTCTCTCAATCCAGCTGCTGGTGTCTTACATGGGTACCAATTAAATTTTTATATAATGTTTTATAACCATAAATATACTCTGCAGACTTGCACATAATTCCTCTGCTACTTAAACTGCTTTTCAAAGTCCTTTTCTGCAGGCTTATCTTTGTTTAGCTTGTGCTGATTAAAAGGTGAGATATATTTTTAATAGGGTAAGTAGTACCACAGAACACACTTCACATAAGAGAAAAAGAAATGCAGTCAAACTTTTCTTATTCATGTTGAGTAGAAGACATTGAATTAATTCAGCTAACCTTGCTTTCAAATAATTAATGGGATTTTCAGGGTTCTGAATACATTAGGGACAATGAGTTTCTTTTGGGCAAAGAAGGTTCTTGAATGGTCAAAACTTTGACTAGAAGATAGCAAAACAGCATAAAAGAAGAAGATCTCCTGCAAAAAGCTAAAAGTCTAGAACTTGGGACTTGGAGTTCAAGATTCCTCTAGAAGTAATTCTGAGACTTTTGGGGCCAAAAATAGCCTGGAGGATGTCAAGGAGAGCAGTGCCAAACCCTCTGTGTAAACCCCATCCTGAAAGTACCAGCATTAATATTTCCACAGTGATCCTGATTTTCTATGAAGAATCTTGCAGTTTTTCTTTTTTAGCACAGCTTTTTCCTCTGTGGACTTCTTTCCCCTCCACAAATAAGCCTTAATTGTTTGTTTTCCCTGTAAACAGAGACGAGAGCCATATTGCACCATAAAAGTAATGTTGTGTGGGTTCCCATCTCATCAGCTCTCCATGACTGCTGTGTCATGCCTGGGTAGTTTTCAAGTGCTACTACAACGTGAGAAGACATTGCACAGAAATCCTGACGATTTATCGGAAATAGGCTGTTTCTGCGTAATATAGTCTCTGTGGTCTTGAGGTCATCTCTGTTCAGATGAGAGGCGAGCTGGAGCTGGTCATGACTCTTGGGGAGGACAGAGACCTGATGCATCATACTAAGAGGGTATAGAAGTACTTTTCCAGTCCACCAGTGGAGAGTGGTCACAGCAGCTTACCAAGAGACTGCGCTGGCCTGGAGAAGCATAGGTGGTTGTGATGGGAAGAGCAGCTGGTGTGTAGAGACGAACTGTATCGGGGGAAGGAAATCATTGGTTCCAAAATGATAAAGTGGGCTTTAATTGTCCACATCCCAATGCCTGGGGGAGCACTGCCAGGGAAACTAGAACAGACGGAAATGTTGCTGACATTAGAATAATGTGCTGCATGCGAAACCGCTGCAGAAACAGTTAAATGGCTCCTTTGCCAAGGCCACAGAGTGAAATGTTACTACACCATGGGGCGGATTAAAATATGCATTTTCTCCTAATTGAGCACAGCGGACTCAGCTGGAGGTCCTGTCAGGAGAAGAAGAATAATTTGTCACAGCAAGAAATGTATAACTTGACAGAGCATCTATTAGGCAGTACAGTAAAAAATAAAGTAGGACTTGTGCAGGTTTTCTTTATGCCCCAAACTGTTTGGTACAGGCATCCGCATGCTGTATGTGAGTCTCAGGCTGGCTGGCAATGGACCAGACTGGTTGTACAAAGCTTACTACCCTCATGGCTATCATAGCATTATGAATAGGTTAAAAGTCTTCCAGGATTATTTGTGATTGTAAAAGCCCCATAAGCAGCAACTATCTGCTCCCCACCATGCATTTAGCTGGGTAGAGCCAACAGAGCTCCATAACATAATAGCTCATCACTCTTGGAGAAAACATTTACGGGAATAGCAAGGTAGTGGCTTGAGGATGGAGGTAAGTTCCGTGAAGAGCTGGGACTGGGCTGCCTAGCAAGAACCACACTTTCTTCCTTTGGTAAGTACTGTTGTTGTGAAACTAAGTGAGTATGTTGTCCATGAAAACATCATGGGAAGGTCAGGGCTGCTCCCCAGCCTCTGAATTTTCTCTAGTCCTTTTTTCCCTCACATTGCTTTTGTTTATACGTATAATTTTCAGGGAGACTTACCCTGTCCTGGCTTGATGCACCTTTTTGCTGATGGAGCCCCCTGGTCCCACCTGTGCAGCTCCACCAAGCACACAGCCCACAGCTGCCCTGGCCCGTGTTACACTGCAGCCCATAGCAGGGACCATGCCTGTCAGCCACCAAGCTTAGAAATAAAGCAGCTCCATGCTGTCCTTTAGCAGCATTTTGCATAGCTGGGTGATGCACAGACACCCAAACTTCAGCTTTGCCCACCGTTTTGCAGCGCTTTGCAGAGTGCTGTGCTGAACCAAAGGGAGCAGATCCCTGACTGGGCTCTACAGAAGCAACCTGTCACAGGCATCCGTGAAGCTGTGTGGCAGCTAAAACCAAGTAACTTCTATTCAGGCACATGCTTTTTATCTCCCTGGAAGTGAGAGCTCTGACTGACAGGGTAATTCATCATTCACCTGATGCACGAAGAAGAAGTCGCCTGAAGGAGCAGAGCCACACACATTATTTTCACACCGGTGGATGCGTATGGCCTGCCTGAGATCCAGTGCTTTTAAAAGTTTCTGTAACCCTAAAAAAAGAAATTCTGGATTCACTAGGGAGATGTCACTGGGAATCTTTATAGCGTGCCATAGCACAATGAAATGACACAGTGGGCAGCTATTTCCAGAGCGTGCTTCAAAGTGGTAGGAAGAATGATTTGCAGGGAAAACCCCTACAACACCAGAAGGGAGGCCTGGAAAGATCAAAGGACTGGTGAAGAACTGCAAAGGATCCCCGTGCCTTGCATGAGCAGGTCACTGCTGCCCACATTTTTTTGCTTTGCAGAGTGGTCACAGGACCGACTGACCCCACGTGCTGGGATGCTGACTGGGGAATACCTGCCCAGCATGCTGGCCAGGGCTGGTTCTCTGCAGTGCCTTCACCAAAACCAGACAAATCAGTGGGACTACCTTGAAAAGGTGGCAAGGGTGCTGCTTTACAGGTCACCTGGGATGCTTCCAGCCAGGGCAGGGGAGAGGAGCTGCAGGTAGACCGGACTCGCCCTGGCTGCAGCCAAGCATCCCACTCTGGTTCTTGCATTGGGCCATGGGGTCAGCGGTCCCAGGGCCACCTGATGAAATAAAGCCAGCCCTCACCACAGGCTGTCACCGTCCTCAGAAGCCTCTGCATAGGACTGCTGAAGCAGGTGGTGTAAGGCATGATATGCTCGGTCTCCTTGCAGGAGAAAGCCTGAATGCATGCTGCCTGCTGCCCTGATACGGGTACCCCGTGTTACTCGCTGGTGTGCTCAGGGTAAACAGCAGCTGAGGCCACAGAATGTGCTAGTTTTATTTTTGTAGTTATTAAACCCAGAAACCTGTGTCAAAGCTCTCTACTTCCTTGCACTACTCCCTACACAAACACAGTACAAAGTCTGTCTCTGCCACAAAGATACTACAGGTGGCAATGCTCACTCGCAGTCTGTGTGATTCCTCCTCTCTGCACCCACAGCACAGCACAACATGGGGTTGTGTTGTGGGATTGCTGTACTATCCGTTCCTATTTGCATGGCATTTTTTCTGCAAAGTCCAGCTTCAAGCTGTGGCTTTTCCTGAGCATCAGTTTCCCTTACACACTGGGCTAATAAACATATAAAGTTCTTCACCCTTTCCTCACCTGTGCTTTCCTCCTCATCCATTTCTGCCAACTCTGCTCTCTACAGATGGCCTTCAGACAGCCACTGTGAAAAAATAAACAAAAGCTTGCTCTCCTTATGCAATTCCTGTGGTCAAAAGTGGTATGGTATGGTGAGATGAGTTATGGTGCCATTGATGTTTCTGGATAAGTAAATGACCAGATTGGAGATGTAGAACTGAGCCATTCACATTTCCTCAAATCCAGTGCCATGTGAAAAAAGAAACAAACAAACAAAAACAAAACAAAACAAAACAAAACAAAACAAAACACAGATTTAACTTGTTTGCAGTGGCAAGGGACAGGATAGGCTCATAGACTACAAAGTCGTGTATAACCAGGTCCAGTCTTGGAAGTGGATATGCTGATTTTTGCTGAGCAGAACTTTGTAAAAACAAAGTAATGCGTGGCTAGCTGGAACCACACAGGACCAGTAACACCTGAGAAATATGCAGATTTAGTGCAGATTTTCTATGTGTTTTGCAGGATCTCCCACAGATCAGATCTTTCCTGACTCCTTTTTCTGAGGGGTGTTTTTCCTGCTCCAGTCCTGTGGGTGCAAATTGAAAAGAATTTTTGTAGCCTTGAGGCCAAGTCCCTTCTACATTCAGATCCTAGAGGCCTCAAGGTCATCTGATTTTACTTTCTGGCTTTGCTGGACATTTCAAGTTCAGACCCAGAAATCTTGTATCTGGGCCTGTTGTTATCCTTGTACTTCTATGCTACAAGCAGTTACCCTGAAGTGTTTTGGTATTTACCAGAACTGTGTTTAATGTGGTGTTGCTGTGTTTACCCGCTGTAGAAACTTGGCCCTTTCATGCCAGGATAGTTTGTCCTTCAGTATTTGGAAGTGTTGCTTAATATGTGGTCAATTTGAAACACTTCTAATTGTATGTTCCCTTAGTTTCTCTTAATAAGATGGTGGTCTCCAGCCATAACAAAATCCAGCTATCAAAGTGAGAAGCAGACCCTATTTTAATTCCCATAGAGCCTCTTTTTTCAGGCTTTCCAGAAGCGATTTTTGACTTAGCCTTTCTGCGTTTTACTGAGGCAATCAATTCTTATTTCTTCTCAGTCTACTTCATCAGCTAATGAAAATTGCTACCTCACTGCCTTTTACCTTCTCTACTTTTTAAATAATGCATATCTTTCAATGCCTATGTCTGAGGCAAGACTACTATTCCAATGTGTTTCCATTGTTTTTGTAATATCCTTTTTCTTTTGTTCTGGACCAGGGATTCTACTTCCTATATATGTCTGGTCTTAATGCACAGCATTTCTCTTGGTTTTCTCTGTTTTAATCCAGTTTTAAATAGCAAATTTCATTAAATGTATCACACAAACATTTATTCCCCTCTTCAATATTATTCCCATATTCTCTTGATGCTCATTCCTCTCCCCTTCTGTGCCCTATTTCCCACTGCAATAATCTTATTTGTCTGATTTTGCTTTTTTCTGTGCATTAGAATCAGTCATGGAGATTAAGCAAGTCTCCCAACCTTCTCCTCTCAGTTCCTAGTTTAAAGCTCCTATAAGTCATGCCACGACAACCCTGGGAGTTATTCACATGGATTCCATTCCCAAGAGCAATCCCCACCCAGTGAAACACTTTTTGTGGTCACGTATCTCAGAACCTTGCTCACAGCAGAGGCCTATGAGCCATGGGATTATTTTACCTCTCAAGTTATGCCTTTGCTCTTTGCCTTCTGCAGATTGCCTGTAACTTCATTCATTTCAGCGTTTATGAATGCTATCCCTGACCACCTCAAAGTGACTATGGAAGTATCTGGCCCACCATGGAGGACAGACTACAGATTTTCTTCTGTTCTCATCAGGATCTTTTCCAGCCTTACAGCACATTCTTGCTGTTACCCATGAGTACCTATTCTCATCTAAATCTGACTTTTATGAGTCTTCCCAATTATTCTTAATAAAAACCATTGGTCACAAATACCTTCCTCTTACTATTAGCAGAAATGCCTGCACAGTCCTCTGATTTTCTTTTTTCAGACAACCTTCATCCTATGGGTCATCCTTGTTCTTTCTTTGCTTCCTCTTCTCTTCTACTCAGACAATGCCCTTCTCATCTTATCACTTGTATCTCCATAGTCATCTTTTTTTTCCCTGTGCCTCTTTTTGTTTCTTCTCTATTAGCTGATCTTCTTCTCTGTTTCTTCTCCCATGGTCACAACTTCCACAGGCTCCATCATCTATTGATCTGTCCTCTGAGTACCAGAAGTGGTCTAGAGAGTCTCACTCATCTCTTGTCTCCATCACATGTTTAAATACCCTTCGGAGATCCACCCACATGTCAATATCACATTATCTAGATGCTTGAGTTTTGGAATATCGTACTTGCATTCTCTTCCTCCTAACACAGAACAAAGCTGTATTCCCTCTCCTACTGCCAGGAGACATCTACCAGTGGGGCTGCAGATGTGGAGCTCAGGACGAAGCTGGACTACGTGGCCAGAAGCTTGCTTAAGGGCTGTCTTGAAGAGTGAAGGCTGGGGAAGAGGGGGGAGTCAGACACTCCCCCTTTGCTGTGTTAATTGTCTCAGTGCTAGCGGGAATAAAAAAGTACTAAAAGTTTATTTTAGACACTAAATCAAACAAATGTGCTATATGCACAGTTCAGGAATTAAAAATCAAGTAATACATCTTGGAAATGTTTTTAAAAACATTCCATTTAGTGCCATTACAGAGAATTAATTATTTTTTTTTGGAGTTGGGTTCCTCTCTGTTATTAAACACATTTGCTTGATTCTAAGAAGCCTGTTTTTCCTTCCTCTTATCCTACTATCTGCTGTTTGCATCACCACAGTCCGTCACACAGGAGTCAGGTCTCGTGTCACAGACACACGATTATGGCTTTAGGTAAGAGCAGCAGCTAATCCTGCTCCCATTCCTCTGCTTCCACCAAAGGGAAACAAAGCACAGATGAAATACTGACAGAAGGAATGCATGCAAGGGAACTGATTAGTGGCATATTATATCATTATTATTCTTGTTAATATGACATTACCACTTTTCAGTTTGTTTCAATAACGTGATATTTAAGTGACGGTGTCAAAATATTGACAACATGATAAATATTAGATGTATCCTAGCCTGAGAAGGATCAGCAGTATGCTATGCAACTTCTATCCTTTTTTTTTTCTTTTTTTTCTTTTTCTTTCCTTCTTCTTCCCTCCTCCCTCTTACTCCCCAGCTGCAACATTAAGCAGTTGGGTTGCTCTTATCTTTCTGCTTGTGCATGTGTGTGTTTCTAAATGGATTGCTTCCACTTTATGACACACTTGAATTACACAAAGGAAAGAAACTGTCCTAGTTAGAGAAACACAAAGGGATTTTGCAAGGGAAGTATTTGAAGAGGGATATGTCAAATTAAATAAAGACCATTGTTAAACATTTTTCCCCTGTTATAGCCTTAGTTCTGAAGAGAGTCTAAATTTAGACTGTGAGTTGGAGGTATGGCTTCATGTTGCATATCAGGTCCTATATTTGGAAGAAAGATTTGCACTGCGGAAGTGGCCTAAGGAGATTTTAGAAAAATCCTGAGGGCTTTGTTTCTATCCTCTGAGAAACATGTTTCTTGTTGTGTTTTGTCATGGTGGTTACCCTTAAGGGATGGTAAAGGATACACCAAATTACACTCCTAAGGCAAGCAGCTTTTCCTGATGCAGTCCGGTGGTGACCCAAAGCCAGGTGGAGTTCATATACAATGGAACGATGTTTCTGCTCAAGCTGATGGCAAGGCTGATCTGGGCTCGAGATACCTGCACAGTTCACATATGAGAATCTAAACCAATGTCACTTGGTGCTTGGGCCCAGTGGTGAACCAAGACTGAGAGCTCCAGAGGTTGCATCCATCAGAGGGAGAAATTCATGGGATCTGCAGTATTTTAGGCCAGTCCTCAACTTACACAGAAACCAGAAACTATCCCAAAATCTGAATCAAATGATGAGGGGAAATCTTTCTCAGGTGCATGCTTGTTTCAGGCAGCATTCAGTCAAAAAAACCTCTGCTTTTGCTAATGCCACATCTCTGAATACTTGTTCGAGCAATGTCCATTTTTAACGTCTCCATTTCTCTTCCAGCTTTTCTCACAAGTGCCATTCACAGCAAAATACCCAGTGACAACCCCTCCCTGCCCAGCTCCAGAGCAGCTGCTTGAACGTGCCAGATCAAGCTCTAGCTGAACATGAGGATGTGAGCTGGAGCCCACCTTGGAGCACCCCATAGTGGAGGTGTTTCCTTTCGGAGGGTGAAATGGAGGCACAAAGCAGTGTGACACTCTCCCAGCACCTCGGAGCCAAGGGCAGAGACAAAGTTTCCCGAATCCTTGTCTCTGGGGCCAAGCCCCATCCGGGTGGGCTGTGGGGACAGCAAGGAGTGCTGTGGGGCAGGAGGGACCTGTGAAGCTGTGTAGGAGGAAGGAGTCCATTTCTGAGCTGCTTTTAGGGACAATCTACATATCATTAAAACTCCTGTGCCATCTGAATGCATAACGGTACTTTATCAACTAAAACTTCTTTATTTAATCAGTTGATTTAATTATGAGCTAGTTAATTGAAAAATTCATGGTACAAGTTCTGAAGGTCAGGATACTCAGAAGTTCAAAGAAGTCTGAAGCATTTGTTTCACTCTGGCTGTGACACGCGGTGCCGAGTTACAGAAATCTGCTCTGATTCAAACTGGCAAACTGATCCTGGGACTAAACAACTGAATTACCAAACAAGAAGACAATTCACTTCCATCCATGAGGTGCGAATGCATCTCCTGCCAGCCGTGGTTAGCCGGTGATTGATTTATCTGTATGTTGTGGTTTCCAAAAGACCCGAGTAGTAACTACTCTTGCAGAAATGCCGTTAGCAGTGTCCTGTCAGCCCTCTCGGGGACGTGTCCGTGTTCGTGCAACATGCCAGATTGATGGGCCTGCAGACTGCAGCTCCCCCTCAACAGGAGCAATGCTGAGGGTGACAAGAGCTCCAGATTCCCACTGCTGGGTGGTCACTGCATTTCATCACTGCAGGAAGGCTGCTTCCAGAAGCTGGCGAGGCCAGGTGGAGTCTCTGGGCTGGGAGTTATGAACTCCTGGGTGTTGCAAACCTCGGTTTCCCTCCCAGGCCAGCACAATTGAGCCAGATCCCACTGAGAACTTTCTCTGTTGTCCCCATTTTAGGACAGTCATCTACATATCTGCTGGAATATTTGCGTGTCCATGAATGATTAAACAACCAAAACCACAGCCAAAAATCAGTGAGCTTTGGGCAGATAAGGACTTGTGGAAATCCTGGGCTCTGGAAACTTAGTGCTGCTACAGAGACACGAGTTCTCTCCATGTTTCCCCCTGTATGTATGATCAGAGCAGTCCTGATATCCTGCATGTTGGCTAACCCTGGGTCACTTCAGGCTTTGTGTTTTCATCCCATCATTATGGGATTTTGCCATGCCTATCTCAGCAGAAGGGTGGCACCAGGCTGGGTTCAGCCTAGCTATGCATTTATGTGCTCTAAACAACATACTCGTACTTTAAAGAACGTTTTTGTTTTTAAAGCAAGTAATACATTACATTTGGCCCTTGTGGCTGCAAAGTACTTTTAAAAACATGCAACCAACTTAATGTTGTTTTCCTGAATCTGCCAGTGGCCTTAATTGCTAGCTCTTAGGGGCTCAGCTTCTCACAGACTTTTCAATGATAGCAGGGTATTGACTTAAAAGCCCTATAGTGGTTCTGTCTGTCTGTCTCTGTCTCAACTTTGATGTTTTAATGAGAAGAAATAGGGACAGGAATGAAGTCAGGAGAAAAAAAAAAGAAAAAGAAAAAAAAAGAGAGAATAATAAAAATGTAGGGGAAGAAAATTTAAGCAGCAACAGCAACATGAAACAAAGGAAAAGGGAAAAAAAAAAGAGGAAGGTAAAGAAAGTGAAGCAAAGGGCAAAAACACGTGAAAAACAAAAAGGGCAAAAAACTCACTTGTGTATATAAATAGGTGAATACTTCTTCCTGAGGGATGCTGCCTTTAAGAATAAAGAAATGAATAAATAATAACTATGAAGTCATTTGATACTGTTAAAAACTGTCTGGGAGACTGTCCATTCCAGAGACTCTCCCTGGTGCCTCACTGCACTTTGGAGACTTGCTCCCTGATGCTGCTTACCGGCAGAGCTGGTTTTCTCCTCTCCAGCCTGCTCTAAGAGCTCCCAAACTGCCCTGGATGGTGAGGGGTCGGCTGTGCTGTTATCAGCACACACGCATGCCACACGGCAGCTCTGCAAATGCACCGTAACAGAGTGGGGTACAAAACCCTGCTGTGTGCATCATTAAAAATGGAAAAGTTTGCTTGTAGCTATGTTATATTTGACAATTGGCCTAATGAAGCAGCAGAAGGAAAAGAACAAGGTAACAGTGATGTGGTGGAATAGTTTTCACATTTTGCTCAGGTTTCCTATCTCTCTTTATAGACATTTATGAGAATTGAAAAGCACATGAAGGTTCAGAACACATTATTTGGAACAATAAATGAATATAGGTAATAATGTACCACACACTCAAAAACAAGATAAATAATTGTTTTCCAATCTAGTGTTGTTTCTATCACTCCTCGGATGAAAATATAGCTAATGTATATTTCAGGTGTAAGTTCAAAATATAGATGTGCAACCAAGCAAATGTTTATTTGTAACTCACCATCTGCTTCTGGTGAGGTTACATTGTTTTTTTTCTGCATTGTGTGGTTGCATTATCTTAATAAAAGATTAGTTGGGAGATATTATTTTCCTTTAAAACATGTGACAGCAAAACAAGTTTTTAATAAAGTGTTTTGAAAAAGCAGCAGACTGAAAATAACTGGGCAAGAGTTCAAATTGGTAATGAACTGAAAATGCCTCTAATTATATTGAATTTACAAGTAATAGGGTGAAGCAATATTAGAAATTACTTCTGACTGAAATTCAGTGCCTAAAGGCTGAGAACGTTCCCCTCAAACTTCCAGAGACTGAATAAAAATGCTGTATCATTACTTGTTTTAAATTTCTGACACTTTGAACCTCAAAATGAATGACAGTGGGCTGTCTTCCTGAAAACAGGCATGCCGATAAATGTGCCACAAAAGCTAATATTTTTCTCAAGGCAAGATTTATTTTTGGACTTCACTTTAACCAGTACATGTAGCATTTGCTGTAAGTCAGCCTGGTTGTGTGTAATACTAGGCTTATTACGTATTTAAACTCACATTTTTACACTGGGCTTCAGCTTTGTCGATCTCGACGAAGCTCATCACTGGACCAAATCTCTGTGCCCCTTACCGGCAGTTTGGGGCTCAGTCTTAATCTTTGTATGAAGTCATTTTGTATCAAATGTATAAATAATTAATGCATTGCTTATGGAAACACCATCAGATTAATTCCTTTAATAACAAAATCCCGTAGATAAATAGAGGTTGGTCAGGAAAGCGACCCTTTATTTTTTTATTTTTTATTTTTGTCTGCGACCCTGAATTAAATCCTGTGTTGACCAGAATGACCATTAATCATCGTGATCAGATTGCTGAGAGAATTACCAAGCAGAGTCAGTTTAGTCATCTCAGTTTACTTTCTACCGGAAAGAGGCACGGGGTTTATATGGCACAAACGACACCATAAGCCCATGATTGGTTTCTGCAGGTCAAGGCTGATGTATATTTGTGCAGCAGCATGGACCTTGTCTGTCTGTAGTGCTCTTGAACCTACCGCTGATAAATAAAGGATTTCTTCCCCCAGCATGGGTAACCTCACTTTTTGTGCCATAAATAGGTTTTAAAATGTCTTAGAGCTGAAAGTATGAAGAAATGGTATGCTTGTGGGTCAGGCAGAGTAAACAAGACTGCTTCACAGATTCCTCTGGAGTTTAAATACGTTTGTATACCACAGGGAAGGAAAATACAGGCTTCAGGTCTGCTTCTGTGCCTACTGCTACTCCACTGCTATCAGCACAGTGTGAATGAAAACACAACCAGGGAGAAAATATTAAAAGACATTTAAAAACTTGTCAGAGCAGTTATTAGGTTAAGTAACGTTCTCTATAACCTCAGCTTCATGGATCAGCTTTCCTGATGAGATCACAGCAGGTTAATGCAGGAGGGAGACAGAGTCAGAATCTGAATCAGAAATGGAGAAGTCCATCATAACAAGGAACGCAGAGAGTTCCTGACATGATGAAACTACGCCGATCAGATATATTTCACCTTTTCCATGCCCAGGACAATATTTTGACAGTACTACTAGAATGAAAAAGACGCTACATGCAGTTCATCAAAGTCAGTATCTTGACTCTTACATGGCATAAATGATAAAAAAGAAAAAGTATTTCCTCTTTTTTTTTTTAGGGTGGGCTTTGGGGAATACACCTTACTGGTCCAAGTTAGAATGAGTTACTGTCAGACCCAGGTCTTCTTGCTTGAGAAAAATGTTGAATCAATACAAAGGAAAAGTGCTAAAGGGAAGAGGAAAGCTGCTGCCCAGGAATCAGATATCTGTGGTGATAGTTATCACAAGACATACATGGAAAGACAGTTCCCACATTGCCAAAGTGTTCCATACTCCCTAAAGAAAATATTACAGGATCTCTTTTGTAGGAGAAATGTTACAGGACCTGTATTAGAGGATCTGTTGCTGGACAAATGGTCTGTCACCTGTACCTGCTGGCATCTCTCCTACCTTCCTAGCTGCATATCTCTTTCCTGCCATTTCCAGATGACATGCCTTTCAGCTGGTACTCCATGTGATGCTGTAACGTACCAGCCCTGCCAGAAGAACATATACGAGAGATGGCTGGTAGGGCTGATCTTTAACCTGTCATATTTCAGTTATCTGAGTGTTCACCTCATACTCCAACAAACACATGTGCACATTGTGCATGTGTATGCACATGTAAATGCACAACTTTAACATGGCCAAAGTGCTATTGCACTCCTGTAAAGGCTGGGGTGAATACCTATATGTGTGGGTGAATTCACGTGGGGTGAATGTCTATATTAGAACAGAACAGAACAGAACAGAATAGTTTGGTTGGAAGCTGTCTCTTGGCCTCCTCTCTCAGCCCAGACAACCCCGGTGTCCTCAGCCTCTCCTCACAGGGCATGCCTTCATGTCCTCTTGCCAGCTTTGGTGTCCTCCTATGGGCGTGTTTGAGGACCTGAGCACCCCTTGTTACATTGTGGAGCCCAGAACTGCACACAGTAATCAAAGTGAGGCTGGAGGCTGCACCAGTGCTAAATCCAGAATCTACCAAAAGTGTTTTTATCACCACCACCATGGCTGTTCTTTACAAGAAACATTTATTCTAATTATGAATTCTGGATAGATAAGATAGGAAACTGCTTAAAAGCCATCCCGAAGATCTGCACGCTACCAAATGTCTCTGCATGAGTGGGGGCAGCCTGTGGCAGGACTGCATCCCGTCCTTGCCAGACTGGATGCAACGGTGAGCAGCTATTTTGTGGCAGCCTGAGCAGGTCCTTCTCCTTCCTGAAGGCGAGGTGCAATGGAAGTGGCACACGCTGATCAGGCAAAAGATGTGGCAGTGGGTATTCTTCATCAGAGTGTCACATGCAGCGCGGTGTGACATTTAGAGTGTTTAGTTATAATTCAGCGCGGTGATGCCAGCCAAATTAGTAACCTGCTTTCTGGAAGCCATTTAATAACAGTCACAAATGGCCTGAGGAAATCCCTGTCTGTACTAAAGACAATTTAACAGACACAGATGTGTTCATCTATGCAGAAACTTCAAAGGAGGCATTTTCACAAATAGGCGCTGCTTGTTGTCTTCCTGGTGGCATTTGTTACTGCTTCCTGCAACGTGTGTTGTCTTGTCTTCTTGGAGAATCACCCAAAGGGAAGGGCCACCCCTTCTTCTTGCTAAAGTCCAGAAAGTCCAGACCAATTGCATATTCCCTTATTCTGTTAATACAGAGATATATTCTTAGAAAGCATCAACTAGAAAGGGTGGTACACCATACTGCATTTTATACACAGGGCTATTGCTTCATCATTCGATATAAATTAGGAAACATTTCAAAAAATGAATCCAAACCCAAAAAATCATCTAAGTGTACTTTTATCTGAGATTATTATTTTATCTAGATACAATATCTATATTTAAAATATATGAAATGTAAGTATACTTAATGTTCAAAGTGATATACGATAAAGATAGGAGAAGGTGAACTCTTGATATATTACAAGTCTTTCATACCATGAAATAACTATTGCCTATTATTTTACTCCTGACATTTTTATTTTTAGGGGAATTTCACTTGATTTGTATTGCTGACACCACTGATATGTTGTTTCCAGTGACCTTACATCCAAAATCAGTAGGGTGTGACATTTGATGGCCCAGATAAAAAACATTAATGGTAGAAGAGAGGGTTTATTTTCCTGGTCATAAATTAAGTTTAAATAACTCAGAATTTATTTTAAACTCTTCAGTACTTTTTACTGTCTACCCAATAAATGTATTTATTACTGGCAGCTTAACTCAGGTTTCCTTGGTGAAGCAGTTTACTTAGATGCTTATGTGCAGGCTTGCCTTTATTTTGGTAACAAGCACTGCTTCCCACATTTGAAAGGAGATTGCTCTCAAGTAGTAAATAGACAGGGATATAATGGCATTGTCTTCCGATTTTACCTACATGTAGACAGGTAGAAGACTGAGAGCAGCAGCTTTTGGCATGATTCACCATAATGAAGATTTGGGCTCAGAGATTTTTCAGACTCTGTTAACATGTGTGGACAGAGGGTGACATAAATATTAGTATGACTTAATGTCTACTCTTGTCACACCTGTTCACCATCCTGCCTGTGCAATTTGCCCTGCAAATGTTCTCTTAAGGCTTTTTAAAAATTATTTTATTTATTTGTTTAATTATTTATTGGTGAATGCCAGTGAGCTACATGCCATTCTGGTGTATATTTCTCCCCTTTGGAAATATTCAAGATCTCCAGATGTAACTTGAAAAGTAGAGAGAGAGGGTGAGAAATTCACTCCCGAGAAGTGCTACCATCAGTCCTGGGGCACAGGCACCTTGAAGTGGAGGGGGAGTGAGGCTGGTGACTCAGCGAAACCTTACAAATACTGTAAAAAAGCGTTCCTGCTCTCCCTGGTCTGCAGCCAGGTCCGAGGGCCCTGCAATGTGGTGAGGAGGGTATGATTTTATGGACCAACATTTATGAAAATGATAAATTGTTATTGGATTGTATTAAGAATTTTTATAACAGTAAGAGGAGAGCAATGGCCATATATAGGCTCTGAAAGTAAAGGCGGGCTCCTGCAGTGCGGGGCTGTACTCTGTGTTCCCTTCTGTCATGTTTTATTGTACAGGACTGTTTAGGAGACCACTGTGTCTCTTACACACCGTCCGTGGGTGGTGATGGAGCATCTGTTTGCACAGCGAAGTCCTGCAGGCACTGACAACAAAGGGGGGGTTGCAAAACTTTTTTGCTCCTCAGAAAGGCCTTGTTAGAGTTTCTGGTGCAGCTGGGTGCACTGAAGCACAATCAAGCTCTATGCTTTAACACAGGCAGTATCTTTCCCAGGGAAGGAGAGGGGAGAAAACTAGTTTGCTGAGCTGAAGGTGCCTCCCATTCTCCTGTTGAACAAGCACCATCTGTGTCTTCAGTACTGGTGGAAAAGCACAGGAGATTTTGGATACCAGTATGTGAACTCCATTGTGCAAAGTCTTGCTGCAGCCAGACTTTATTTCTCTTGCCCTGAAACGGTTCAGGCTCAGCCTGATAGACCTGGCCTGTCAGTGGAGATAGCCTACCCCATTTTCTAGCAGGGATTCTTGGTGCCATGAGGCAGGTCAGCATCATGGCCCCAGCCTGAACCACAAAAGCTTTAAGTAGCTCCCGGTATGGCTGGCACTGCTTCGTCTTGATGGAAGGATAACGTCTGGCCACAGCAAAATGCTTGCCAGTTATTGACCTCTGAGGGGGGATTTCAAGCAGGGTTTGAGCCCCCAGTGTGAATTCTGAACCGAGATGGAAAGTGCAGTGCCAATTTGTCAGCCCATCTGTGTATTTCAGAGTAATCAGATAGCTACAGCACTGAAAAAAACAGGTCCCCCAAAACATAAGAGTGCTCAAAATGAGGGTTTTAACTTTGTCTCTCAGTTACTCAGCTTTTAGGATTCATATTTTCTTCTGCATCCAAGAGGGTTATTTCTAGGAGATTTTATTTTGGGGATATTTTTTAAATGTTTTAAGCTGATCTTTGTGTAACTCTTGATTTCAGCATCAGTCTTGCAGGAAAAAAATGCCAGTAGGAACTGGCAATGCTCAAGCAGGATAGGAGCTGTTTGGATGTACAAATTTATATGTCTTCTTTGACGGAAAGTATTTTATACAAGTTGAAGTCTACTGGTTCCAGCAGTCTACAGCAGCTGACTCACTGAGGAGAACCAGGCCCCATGAGCCCAAGTTTGGCTGGTACTTTTCAAAACATTTCCTATACAAAATAAGCTATAGAAGAATAATAACTCCCCCAGTGTTTTCCTTTACAGTTAATTTTCCTAGGCTCGTATGCCACTGCTGAACTGGCACGGGAGCCATCTGTCAGATGGCCAATGAGAAGAAGGAGGAGAGAATTTCACATTGTCCCCTCACCCTCTTCTCCAGACAGCCGTGGAAGTGGAATTGGCCCCCAGCTTCTCCCTGGGGGGCACCAAGGCTTTTGTCTCCTCGACCTGGGCACTCCTCGGCAACTCCTCCTTGTGCAGCTAACGGTGGAGCAGGAGGTTCCCAAGGCACATCCTCACCTCATCTCGCTCTCCCTTCATCTCCTCTGGTGATCTTGGAGGGATTTTCCTAACAGCCGCATGTGTCAATTTTCCAGAGTTCACAAGAGTTCCCACGTCTGATAGTCAATATGCCAGCCACTAATATATAGCATGCTTTTACTGTGAATTCATGAAGTATCACTGCAATTAAACTTCCCTGATAATGACATAATTTATTAATGAAGGAAGGTTCATCTTGAAGCTCTATAAAAAAAATAGGGTCAATTCTCCCTCGTGGTATCATAGGATTCACATTAGATACATATTTTGAATATAATTTAAAATACTGCCATGCCAAGTATCCTAGTGTGCTCTTTTGTGCCCCGATTAGCCCTTTTTCAGACTACTCACAAAAAGAAATAAGGGGAAGACAGGTAAGCGGAAAAAAAAAATAAAAAAATAAAAGCCCAAATCCTCCTTTTGGTAAGAAAAATCACAAGAATCTTCAGACTGTTTTGTTTTGAACCTTCTTAGAGGGAAGATAGAGCTTTACCTGTTAAGGTCAAAAGGCTCTTGGAGAAGGCTGGGGAATAGTACTATAGCATATGACAGGGCTGCAGCATCTGCCTCATACAGTGTAAAAATGCATTAGTACAGGGCTCAGATGATGATCTAGTGGCCTTTTCCATATATTTGTGATTATGCCCTCTGAAAAGACCCTAGTATAAGTAATAACTAAGTCAATGAAATAAGCAAAATTCAAGTGACTGCTACCTCAGTGATATCTGCAAATCTAAAGGGTTTGCTTTATATTAATGGGCTCCATATGGTTGCAGAAATTCTCTGTCTATTTGCTATATGTGCTGTTGTTTCTTTTTTTTTTTTTTTTTTTTTTTTTTTTAGTAAAATGTTCTAAATATTTGCTGTTGGAAGAAAGCAATGCTATGGTAGACTCTGAAGTGATATTCATAAGAACCGCGAACACTGACTAATTGATTAACCAACAGTTCTTGAAGAGAATGATTTGATTAGGGTAATTTATAGAGATTGTATCTTTTGTCATCATTTGTCTTTGAAAACATAGAAGAAAACTGCTTCCAAGTGCATGTAGCCGCTGGCATGAGAGATGGTGTGCACTACATCATCAGTTACAGCAGACTGCTCAATTTTGTACCTTTCCAGCTAGTCAAATATCCAATAACAACACACGCGCGCACACACACACATGCACACACACAAAAGCTCTCTAGCTCTTTGCACTCGAAACTTTTCTAACATCGCCTTAGAAAAATATTTGGGGTTGTTCGCCGCTCTGCTCTCTGTAGCATAAACATTTATTTAAATGGGGCTGTCTTTTCAGTAATGAAGAATGAAGGAAAAACAATGGTCTGATTTTGACAAATTAACTTGTGATTTGGAGAGTCAGTGAAGCAGGGAAGAGACATTCCTAACTATACTAATTAAATGAGCTTGCAACATTTATTTTAATGCAATGGAACCAGCCATATGAAGATGAACATTTTAATTTATTTTGCAGTGACATTATGAAAAATTTCTCTGCTGCAGATTATCTACAAAAACAAATCTCATCAGCATCTAGGTTTGTGCATGAAATTTACATCTCTCACACAAGTTTGACCTTCCCCAGTGAAAACAAATGGAATGTGCTAAGTTAAAAAGTTTCTGCAAAGGTTGTCTTCCCATTGATGCGGTGGTTTATGTTCAAATTACCTCTGTGAAAAACACATCCATTTTTCATGGTGCAGTGTAGATGAAAAATTCTGAATCCGTTCTAAGGGGAATGCAAATATAGCTCATTAGTTCAAAAACATTTTTCATGAACGACTGCTGAGTATTTTCAGGCAGATGAGAATGTGCAGCTTCAGCCAAGAATGAGCACCACATGTCCTACTAATTGTTTTTTAAACTTGTTCCTTTCCTCTATGGCATTCAGTAACTCTAGAAAGTGGGAAGATTCCTGGAGAAAAAAAAATAAATACAGGTAACCTCACTTATAGCTTATAGTAGGTCTTTTCAATATTGTGTGCAGTATGAGGAAAAAAATAGGAGCATTAGCTTTCAGATGGGTAATATCGTTATATTCAAGCACATGACATTTCTCTTCTCTGAGTTTTTTCAGGTTTTAGTAATGAGTAGAAATATTATTTATGGAGTGCCATCAGCAGAGAGAGAGTTGTCCTAAGGTTCATATCAGTGACGATGTTATGGAGCTGCTGTCAGTAGGAACTGCAGGAGCTCATTGGGTTTTGCTTTTTTAACTAGGTTGAGCAGCAGTAAGGTATTTTCACTGCTTAAAATGATCCTTAAGGTGTTTTAGCCAGGATTTTCCTCTCTTTTCAGCATGCATCCCGAAAGTTCAGTACAAGATGGCCTTAAAAAGCAGAAGATTTGTGCAATGATTCAGGCTTCCAGCCTTTCCTCCATGAGTGTGAAGATAGAACAATTAGAAACAATGAACAACAACAACAACAAAAAAAAAACATTCTGCAGAAATTTTGTGATTTCAGTGTCTGGTCACTTGGTGTGTACCCCATGTCTCTGAGCGGTGGTTGTCTGCGTGCGGTGGGCACCCACCAGCTCCTCACCCCCCGGCAGAGGAGGACTCTCCCCATGGCCTGACCCACCTTCACAGCTCAGGCAGGTTTTTTACTCAGCCCCATGGACCCAGGAGTGCCTGTGAGTTACAGCCATGCCCTGGCACCTATGGACTCGTAGGTGATCTTCACCTGGTCTCCCAGGATGTCTGTGTCTTCCACCAAGAGACTGGCAAACTGGCAAGTTGTGAAACACCCCTGAGCTGTGGCCATCCCTGGACTGAACTGTCCACTGGACTACCCTCCATGCACAGAAATGCTTGAAATGGGATGGGTGCAGACTTACCCATCTGAAACTGCAGGGGGATTTTAGACAGGAAAGCAGTTACTACTGAAAGCTGAGTTGGAATTTAACCGTAACAATTGTATTAACATCCCTAATGCAATGTTATGGGAATGCTAATAGCAGTCAAGTATGAAAACTTAAGTCAGTTGATGGTAAAAATCCTGTTGCCCAAGGTCATAACCCCTCTTTTTCACCTGAAAAGCAGTCCTGTGTTCCCTAGATGTTTGCTAAACATCTAGGGAAATTACCTCTTTTTCAAGATGGAAAATCACCGGGTGCTGAATAAAACCACTGTTCTGTACACGTGTTAATGTTTTGTTGATGAATGTCATGCTACCATTTTTTTTTTCTTGACTAAGGATGCTGTTTTTCTATTTAGGTCTTCCAGAATACTTTTTTTTTTTTTTTTTTTTTCTGGTAGCCAATCTTAAAAAATATTCTCTTATGATAATTTCAGGTGACAAAGCCCTTAAAGCTTGTTCTTTACTTTTAGCTTGCTGAAACAAGAGAGGTATTCCTGTGCTTCAAAACAATAGGCAGAGAAAGAATTTTCTCCAGATTTAACAGCACTTTCTCGTAAAGTGAAAACCAGGACCTGTAATCCAGCCCCCACGGCTACAGGGCCAGAACACAACCATGGTTTCACTTGCAACAAGGAATGCTCCCCCAAGAAAGTGGTTCCTCATATTTCCTGTGAATATAAGAAATGCCCTGGATAGCGTAAACACACAGACTATGAGTCCGTCCAATTCCTTGAAGGTTAGGGTCAGTGCTGGAGCACTGGCAATGTAAGCTCCAGTGTGTGATTCTCAGCACTGAAGGAAAGAAGAGGATTTATATGGAGTTAAAGGGGTGACGGTCAGCCTTTGTGTTGAATATACACTGCAGCATTCAATAACTGCCTTTAAAAGTCATTGGGTAATAGTTATGCTCAGAAATAAAGAAGCTGTCACATCATGCACTGACTCCAACAGAAGAGCTAGCTGAAGAAACAAACCTTCAGGACACCTAAAATCACATAAAATTGCCAATGTATCATCTGAGAGGAGAGAGAAAAGTAGCCTCTTCCAGTGTGATGGAGTTGTTAGAAGCTGTTTCACTGGTCTTGAAATGTGGAAGTGTTTTATCATCACTGAGACTCCCTTAAAACAGTCAGCAGCCAAGCTCATGGTCACAAAGCTGAAATTTCTAACTATGCATACATTCAGCTAAAAACACCAGTGTACTGAGATGATCTCATAGGACTAGGCTCATCCACAGAGGTACTTTTATGAAACCATGACTCCACCAACAGTGAGTCTGTCATGTGTTTTCAGTGTGCCATTTACAAGCAATAAAGGCTGCTGTCATGCCTCCCACAAGATCCCTGATAAGAGAAAAAGATGATACATTTATACAAAAGAGAAGCTAGCACACAGACCTTCAGAAAGAAACTTTTGACAATTTGCTTTTGATTCCAATATAACCTACAAAGAGTTCATTGCTCTTTCTGAGCTCGTATGCATCTTGTGTTTCCCTTCAGGAATCATTTCTCTTCATTCAGCTTTTTACTCTGTTTAGGCAACCAGATTGATGTTGTGTGCCTGGACTGGGTGCTTTTCTGGCTTTCTGTGAAGCTAGCGGCTCAGACAATGGCAGGTATCCATCCCAATGCTTTATTTCTCACCAGTCTTCCTGACCCCGCCAGAAGCCACATTTCTTCCCCTTTTGTTTGTCCCCTTTTCCCCTTTCTTACTCTGATTCCAATTACCCTTTAGCTAAGAAGCATCCAATGATATTACTGTCGCCTTCTGCCATTCATAAAGAGCAGGCATTTGCTTTCATCCCCATAAACATTTATATTAGACCAAGGTAAAAAAGGAGCAACCTCATGAGGCTTTCTTGTGAGAGATTAATCTGCGTGTGCTTCTTCTGTAGGAGCTGCAGCCCACCGTTCCTCTGGAAGACACCGAGCAGTCCCTCTGTGGTCAAGAGCAGGTTTAATGGTTCTCCAGCCATCTTCCTTTTTGACCACAGGTAGGACACAGAGCTGGTGAACAGACAACATGGTCAAGGTGCTAGTGGATACCAGCTGCTCCCGTCTGCCTCAGGAAACCCTCCATCACACCCTGGGACATGAGAAAGTCAGATGAGTCCGAAGCTTCTGCCTGCAGTGGCAAACCTCTGAAGACCTCCAGCTGTAATGCTGTGGTTGCCACTTCCAGATTTCTCTGTGGCTTAGGTGACTGGGGTCCCTTCTCTGCTCACGTTGAGCTGCCTGTAAATCCCTATGCAGTTGGAGACACCAAACTGGGGCAGCACTGGTTTTGTGGCTGGCTATTGAAAGCGGTGTCTCTGATCCTAGTGAATGGGTCACCTTAGCTTAGGGATCCTCCTGGGTCTGGCTGCAACTCCTGCCTTTTCACACACCTGTCATTTTGACTCACACTGATTGCTGAGTGGCTGTAGCATCAGACAGCCTGCAAGGTTTTTTCCACGAGATGCTAGTCTTTGGACAGCAGGAGTGCCATAAATGAAAGCTAACAGACAGATATGAAAATAAGTTTTCTTCCTCTGTCTTTCTCTTTCTCTCCCTGTCCTTTAGTGCAAAACCAGTTTGCAGGAGATTAATTTTATGTAAAGTTTTGCATTTCAGATTGTGATCAGCATTTTTTTTCCCTCGGTTGGCTCTGAGAAAACATATATTCAAGTTTGAGAATTCATCATGTCTGATTAATGATGTGTATATAGAGCTTTCTGTATCATCTTCCTTCTTTTGGTCTTTTTTATTCAGTTGTTTGCTGTACTCCAACCCTGCGGATAGATGGTTCTGCAGTGATAAATGTAAAGTTTGCATAAGCCATGTAACAGCAGGACAGCCTATTATCACTGTACATTTTCCATGGCTGTGCAAACCTCTGTAGGCTATTTTATTGCTAATAGATCCACAGAGAAACAGTAGTGATTTTATGACTCTTTTTAAAATGGAAATTCATGTTTGAGAAATACAACTGGGAGGAAACAGATGTAAACCACTTAAGCATTTGCAGAAAATTGAGATGCGCACTCTTATTTACAGACCCACATCGCCTCCATCGTTTTATTTTCAAAATTAAAATAAGCAATCTGTTTGCCATGGGAAATGAGGAACCGTAAACTTGTTGTTTTTCCTTTACAAGCAATGGCCAGCATCACTGTCTCTGTGCTTAATGGCACAGCAGAAAAGGGATGACAATTGGCACCCCTCCCTCCAGGTTTTATTGTTTATAACACATTCCCTTTGTAATCTGCGTGAGAGGTATGCAAGTGGGAAAGATTTTAGCATAACAATGTGTCTGAATTCACATAATGTTATAAAAGCTCATATGATTAGCTAACCTATTATAAGGTTTTACCCAAGTATTTAAAGCTATTGGAAAATTGATTTAAAAAATTAATAGCAAAAAATTGTGAAGCATTTACACTCATGTCAGAGTGCTAGTGTGCTCATTGCCTACACCAGCAGAAAATACTTTTTACTTCTTGCATGCTGATTTAGATTACTGATTTTGAGGGCCAAGCATCCAATTGGAAAATTATTATAAAATAATCCTATAAGCTCGGTTCAAAGTGTGAACTCAGGAAATCATCTGTCAGAAAAGGACAGCACTGAACGTCTATTAGTTATAACAAGACTTTATGCTGATCTGCAGCCCTGCATCCGTGCAGACTGGAACATGCACCCTCTTAGTGCTCTTTTAAGAAAGGTATTATGGAGGCTTGGAACTATGGCACAGCATCGCTGAGGGCCAAGGCTGAAAGAGGGCACAGTGAGCCCCTTACTCCCCAGGAGTCACCACCAGGCACAGATTTTTTCAGCTTTGTATTTCTGAATTATTGCCTGTTTTCCAGGAAAGTAAGGGGGAACAATGCTTAAGTTCTTAAAAGGGACTCGCAATATACCCTTACAGATTTCTCCTATCTGAATAAGGCAACTGAGTGAGCAGTGTAAAAAAGCTCTGCGTTCAACAACCTGCTGAAAGCCAGCCTTGAAGCTCGGATGAAGCCAGGTCCTTCTCCTCTGCAGCCGTGCTGGTAGACACCTGGACAACATATTCTTAAGAAAAATTTGAAATTCTGATGAAGCAGCTGAGAAGAAGGTGGAGGACCTCGCTGAGATGCCCCATTTGGGCCTCCTCTTGTGCCATAAGAATACGAGAAAGGAACAGAGAACTGCTTTTGTTCAGGGCAGTGCCACCAGCAGGCCTGGATCATGTCAACACAGCTTGCAAGCAGGAGAGGGAAGAGAGCAGCTGGGGAGAGCAGAGCTGGCAGTGTCAAACACCCAGGGAGCAAGGATGCAAGCTCTCAAAGAGCAGATTGAAGGGAAAGAAAAATCAGGTGTCAAGAAAGAATGGCCTGGGGAAGTGGGGAAGCAAAACAGCTGGGATAGGAGAGCTCCCATAAAGAGCAGAACCAGACACTAATTCCACTTTTGGGAGAAAAGACTAAGACACATATTGCATTAAGGAGAGCTAACAATACAGACTGCCTCCCCTAATGTTGCTCTTCCACGCGATCAGTTTCCATAGTGATGTCGCTTGATTGCAAGCAAGAGAGGAGATGGCGATCTCTGCAATGGCGCGGGTGGCTCCACAAAAACGCACAAGACCCTTGTATCCCTGAAGAGTGGCTTGCTCCAGCTCCTGCCCGATGATACGTGCAGGAAGGGACTGTCAGTTTTGACCTACCTGTGTGCAGAGCAGGGACACTCTCCTGTTCCATCCCCAAAAGCCTGCAGAAAGCAAAGCCTCTCGCTGGCCATGGTGCATCTGCCACCAACGGGCCTGCCACATCCCAGACCTTGGAGACACCATTCAGAAAACATGCTTCAGCCTTCCAGTCCATCACAAACAGCAGCGACACTGGTAAGCTGGAAGAGATGGTGTTTCACACAAAATTGAAGTGAAAGAAATCTTTCTTACACTTTCCTTCACTTCTCTCAGCACTGATAAGTACACTAAAGAGCTTTATTGACCCCTGGTAGTTAAACGGAAGGCTTTCTTGTTGCAGCACTGAAAGAAGGGACAGATTTTCCAACAGCTGTCTAATATCTCTGTCAACATGGAAATGAAATAGATTTAAGGACCTCGGAAAAGCATTCGAACATTTAGTGCCCAGTAATAATGAATTCCAATTTCCACATTCAGAAACTGGAATTACTTTCAGTCTGCTCTACCAGCTTTCTAAATAAACATCTGGTGCAATTTTATTTTTTAGAACAAAACAAAACAAAACAAAAAACTTTCAAAAGCAGGCTTCTAGCTGACCATCTCTTCATTAACCCAGCTACAGAGGCAAAGTGTTTGAAAACGCTGGCGTGAACCTGTGTGTCAAATTCAGGCCCAGAGGGAAGAAAAGAGCAAAAATAAATAGCCAAATAACAGGATAAATGAAAGCCAATTTTGCTGGGTTTTGTGAGACACACCAAAACCCTTCAGATCCATGTTGAGCAGTGCTCAGATCAATGGACAAAGAGACAAATATCACAGTGTTTTCATTCTGCAGCTGCACACAACACTCCTTGTTCTTAGATCAAGGCATTGTGAAGAGGAAAGATCAAGCAAACGTAGCCTGAGGACCTGTGAAGAGATGACTGCTCCTTTACTTGGTCCAGCCCAGCCTGCTATAGCTTGTATCTTAAAACCAACGACAAGATTGAGCAATTATTCCCTCCACGCTTGTTATTGTCATCCAATAAAGCAGCATCTGAAATAATAGCCTTTCTCCTGCCACCCAAGGTTGAGTGCTGGAGAAAAAATGTATTGAAACTGATTAGGTTAGAGAGATAGGTCTGCGTAAATAATTGCTATAAGTCAACTAAGTCAAAATAATAATAGCAGAGAAAATTAACTTTCAGACAGAAAAGCTACCTGCCTATGCTCTCATTTATACACTGAAGACTAATTCAGCAAATGAAGAATACAATTCTTGGGACAAAGCAGGTAACCTATGGATTCATGATGATAGCTGTCACAAAAGCCAGGTCTTCCCTGAGATCAGTTGGACCCGAGTAGAGTTAAATTCATATTATTATTATTATTATTATTGTTATTATTATCATCATCATCATCATCATCATCATGGAAACACATTGAGATTCATACAACTTTTCTTCGTTGTTTTGCCTTGTTTGCCAGCAAGGGAGTCTAGATTTACAGATAATTAGGTAGGATACTTGAAGCAATTCAAGATTTCCTTTCATACAGCTGAAAGGTGTATTTTTTTTTGACTGATTTTTTTTTTCTTCATATATGTCATCAGGTACTTTGTTCAAAACTAGCACGCTGTACAGAGTAGATTTCTTCTTCAATTAATATTGCAGTAGTGATTAAAGATTACTGCTTCTCTGTGCAGTCAACAGCAATTTGAATGTGGAAAACCTTTCGGCAACCCTCCCTTTCACAGGAGAGGCAATGTCTTGGGTCAGTATCTCATCTCTTCAAGGTCTCTCTTCTTGGTCTTGAAATAATATTTATAGCCCCATTTGTCTTGTCAGTACCATTGCCTCTTCACAAGAAGGAACCAGATCAGAGCAATCATTACCACCGTGTTTCATGCAGGAGTCTACATCTAGTAACAAATTCTCTGCTTGGGCCAAGTCAATGAGAGCAGTGCTGTGTCTGCTGAGCAGGTCTCTTGTCTCTGCCTAGCTCATTATTCACAGCTTTTCCCTTTCCCTTTCCTTCCTTTCCCTTTCCTTCCTTTCCCTTCCCTTTCCCTTCCCTTTCCCTTCCCTTTCCCTTTCCCTTTCCCTTTCCCTTTCCCTTTCCCTTTCCCTTTCCCTTTCCCTTTCCCTTTCCCTTTCCCCCTTTCCCTTTCCCTTTCCCTTTCCCTTTCCCTTTCCCTTTCCCTTTCCCTTTCCCTTTCCCTTTCCCTTTCCCTTTCCCTTTCCCTTTCCCTTTCCCTTTCCCTTTCCCTTTCCCTTTCCCTTTCCCTTTCCCTTTCCCTTTCCCTTTCCCTTTCCCTTTCCCTTTCCCTTTCCCTTTCCCTTTCCCTTTCCCTTTCCCTTTCCCTTTCCCTTTCCCTTCCCTTCCCTTCCCTTCCCTTCCCTTCCCTTCCCTTCCCTTCCCTTCCCTTCCCTTCCCTTCCCTTCCCTTCCCTTCCCTTCCCTTCCCTTTCCTTTCCTTTCCTTTCCTTTCCTTTCCTTTCCTTTCCTTTCCTTTCCTTTCCTTTCCTTTCCTTTCCTTTCCTTTCCTTTCCTTTCCTTTCCTTTCCTTTCCTTTCCTTTCCTTTATTTTATTTTATTTTATTTTATTTTATTTTATTTTATTTTATTTTATTTTATTTTATTTTATTTTATTTTATTTTATTTTATTTTATTTTATTTTATTTTATTTTTTGTATTACTATGCCAGAAATTGATGTGCTTTAAGTAATCTGATAGGTTCTCTAGTTCTTGGCTATTTTATTATTTTAAATGAAGTGCATTTTGTATGGATTCTTTTCTTTTGCTTGTTGTCCTAAACACCAAAAAAGTACTTTTTTTCCCAGTGAAAGGGAAGGAAGTTTGGCAATTCTGTATTCAGGACTGAATGTAAGTTAAATAATCATGTGATGATACACTGTGTAGACAAGCTAAGCAAACAAAATCTCCCCTCAAAAAATGATGTTTCACAGTTATAAAGTGGCTTTCCTACCAACCATTAGGTTGCAGTTGAGTGCATCACACTTTTAAGTCTAGTAAAAGGCTTTCCTTGTACTTCCAGATAAGCAAGCATGTGACTCCTTATCGACTATTAGCAAATACATTTCTGTATTCTCATTCATGTGCAGAATGTAAATTTGACAGTGGGCATCTGAATTTGCAGGACTTGTGAGGCACATCAGTATTGAACTCTCAGTGTTTTCATGTTGAGGAGTGCTTCTACATTACATTTCTACTGAGCTTGCAGTTATATACCATGTGGCTGAAGCCAAGCTTTTAGAGATTCTACAAAAAAAACTAACCATAGACTGCAAGCATGAGAATCGAGAAGTACTCCCAGAACCCTTTTTATCACATAAGAAACTTGGAGAGACACAGTTAGCAAGGAAAATGTGAATGGTTACGAATATTTTTTGCGTATACAGTTCCCAGTCTTCATCTCCATCCCCACTCTGACCGTCAAGGGTGGCCCTTGGTTTTAGTGAAATCTATGATACTCGTGCCTCAGATTTGATGGAAACTCTTCCCTAATACTGAAAGAGATAAAGTTGAAACGAGGTGGAACTTGAGGTTAATGAAGTTCTTTACTTGCTGTCATATACCTCATTGCAGACTCTCCCTAGTTTATCATGATTATCACATTTTTCTTAAAGTCTTGGAGTTAGGGGCTAAGTGACATACGTAGTTTGCAGCTTCACCCCAAGATTTAAGTCTTTGTAGTTTCACAGGAAGGTGTGAAAATGTGAAAAAAAAAGACAATCAAAAATCAAAAGGCTGATAAAAGAATTGAGAATGTGTGTATGCTTTAAATCTCAGCAATATGAAGGATTCTCATTATTATTAAAACTACATAAAAGGAAATTCCTGTGATTGTAGAAACATTTATCATCAAGTTTGGAATGCCTGTATTTGGCAATAGTGTATGTTTTCTTACAGATTCATAAAGCACTTTGCACTACAAGGTTTCCTATATCCTAGAGGTTTAAAATATGCAAGAGAATCCTATTCCTTTTAGATGCCCGGTGTTCATATCTGAAATCACATTTTGGCCACAAAAGAGAAATTAATAAGCCATCACTCACCATTTTCTGTGGTAATTGAGGAGTTGCACTAAACTGAGCATTGCAAATTTTCTATGTGCCAATTTGCTGCCACTTTTTAGTACACTGGCTGAGGAGTCCAGAAATCAAAGAGATGCTGGCAACTTCAAACATGAATACATTGAGCTGTGCTGTTCTGAATGAAAATGGACACAGAAGTGGATGTTAACATTTTTCTCTATGGAGTCCTTTAAAACAGTCATGTTTGATGCTTTCTTCCCCATGCCGAAGCTGGAATTAAGTAATGAATAAACATGTCTCACTGAAACAACTTTGACATTTCAACTAAGTTTCCCCATTAATTAAGATAAGGTTGTCCTGGCCCCCCAGAAAAGGAGTAGAAATTTGAGAGAACCTGGTGGCTGAAGTATAGTATAAAAAAGCTGTATGAACACTTTGTTAAATGCACAGATTTAACCCTGCTGTTTTGCTCCTAATCATTATTAATTGCCTCCAGTGGTGGACATTAATTTCCCTATTGCAGCAACATGCATCTTGAGTTTGGGCATATCCTAATATATCAAGTGGGACAGGTGATATAATTCAGCTGGTCACAGCTGGAAAGAAGACAGCCACCCACATGCAAGCAGTCTGTCAGCCTTAGTTACGCTGCAGACACCACTGCAGCCTCCATAACAACATTGTACATTTATCTCTGGGGATAACTTTACAAGAAGTATAGCTGATCGGTTCATCCTATTTAATCTGCTGTTGTCTTAGCAGTAATAAGAATGCTTTCACCTAAGCTTTAGCTGCAGATTTGGGGGTGGGGGTGTGTGGGAGGAATTTGCATGCATGACAGAATAGCCTGAGCCTCTCCCGGTTAGTAGAAAGGGGAGGGGTGGGGATGGCATCCCAGATCCATGGAAGGTGAAACGGAGCAGCCAAAAGTCCAGTGCCTCCATCTGGGCCATGAGAGGTTTGCACAAATGGTTTCTGTTTCTGACAATGGCACATTTACAGGTGTAGAATGTTTCCTTTGAAAAAGTCTTGCCCAAGTGTCCTGATTATATAGTTAATTAAACATGCAAATTGCTGCTAGCTCAGAGCACCTTCCCTAGCACATCCCATAACTCCACTTCAGCAGCCGTTATGTTGCATGCATTGAATTCAAGCTAGAAGATAAAGGAAGTTTGGGCAAATAAAAGACTGCATAAAAGAATTTCAGGATTTGGCCCAGAGGAATGATGAGGGTTTATACTAAGCAGGACCAGGTCCTGCCATTGCTTGTCTTCAAATATAATTAACCTTTATTTTCAGCACTGAAATTACCTTCATTTGTAACAACCAGAAAAGAATAAGCCATGGAGCTTTTTAGCACTTTGGTTAATCGGTATGCACGAGTTTGGCTGCCTGTTCAAAGCATTGTCCAAACATACAAAAATCAGTTGTCCAAAAAAAAAAAAAAAAGAAGAAGGAGGAAATTTAGGATGTGGAGAATTTCTGGAACAAGGTCTTCCATTTCAAATTTTTCAGAGAATTGTGAAAGCACCTTTCCAAAAGCAAATTTCTTTTTGATATAAAACAGCAGATGTATTTTTGGCAATCTGAAAGCAGTGTCTCATGCTTCATTTGACAAGGCTTGAAGGTAATTCATATTCAGACCAGCTAGGCAATTCCTGGTAACTAATCCACTTTCAAATTCACAACTGAAAAAGTGAAGTGCAAGAGTTTAAAAACACAACTCAGTTATTTAAGAGAACAAATCCTCTTGTAGTAGCCTGACATGAACTTGATGGGTCTTCTTTCTGGTCCTTAGTTCTTGTGCCTTTCCAATTATCCTTATCTTATAGGTCTTATCCTACAAATCCTTACTGCGTTTTGCAGAAATGCCCCATCATTCGGGGGGGCACCATACAAGTGTAGCTGTTTAATGAATCAGAACATTTAGGTGAAGTTAGTCCGTAGCATCTTAGCTTGTGGTAACATTTTACACTGAGCCTATAAGCATTATAAATTGTGTTTTTAAATGCTCAGTGATTAAGCTCGATGCATATAACCTAGATGAAAATCATCAGCAATAGAGAAAAAGGAAATATATACTTATGTTGCTTTGAAATGGTTTAGTTCTTCACTGCCCCTGTGAACTACTCCGTACAAGGACTCCCAAACAATACCTCGATAATCATATCACCATTTCTTTAAAAGTGACCTTCTGTCCTGACAGCACCTGAATTATGTTGTTGGCTTTTTCTGTTGGGACAACACATCATCCAAGTAAAACCTCCGCTAGTGTCAGGGCTGCCTCCTGCCTTTGATCTCCCCCTTTTCCCATAGAAGGGCTGTCCAGGGCTGTGTTTATCATGTCCTCGTCCCGCAGCTTTGCTGGAGGGACGCGGCGTTCCCCCCGCTGCAGCTGATCTGGCTCCTCAGCTGCCTGACTCTGCTTAGCCTTCCCTGGAAGACTCCTTCCACTTAGTCGTGGACAACTTTATATTTCTTCTGGAGTGACACCTGATTTGGAGGTCTGGAACACAGTGTTTATGCCTTTTCTTTTTTTTTTTTTTTTACCACTTCTAAGGCATGCTGTTTTGCTATCCAAGAACCAAGCGAAGGGTTTAATAGCGGAACAAAAATCCAACGAGGAAGGAAAACAATTCTGGATATGCTGTGGTTGTTTTCATGGACTTACACGAGGTGTTTTTTGTTATCTGGGCATCAAAAGAGTTTGAGTTAAGCTGCCAGTACCACTGTCACAGATCTCTCTGCCAACCTGTGAATCAGATGCTCGCTATCAAAATGGGTCAATGAAACTGTTGTGCTGCCTGTTTTGGATGGCTTTGCTAAATAGCTTTGTTTTAGCTAGAAATATTATTTATGAGTTATCACAAGACAATTCCAGTGTTATGATCACTGTTATTAACATGAGTTTAAAGGAACAAAGGCTTTGTACTAAAAAGGAAACAAGTAAGAAAAAGCCTTGCACAATGGTATGGAGGCAGAGTTCTTTACAGCAGTATACGTTTCCCCGTTAATTAAAATAGTTAAACTGGGGAACTAGACATTGATGCAATATGTTGTTCCCATTCTGGAAATACATTCACTAAGAGTTAATAAATAATCTATGAATTCTAATCTTTTAAAGTCATTTCAGAGGGATGAAGTCATCTGCTATAATTGTAAATGCAGTACCTCTGCCTTCACTGCATTCAAATGGATAGGTGAGCAACTGATTAGAGGTGCTGGGTTGCTAGAGATAGATGCCCCAATTTAAATGTCACACCATTTGTTTTTAGCAAATTGAGTTGCTAGAATAATATTTCCTTCTATTGTAAGGCTTTAGGCCTTGATTTCTACCTGCTTTGTCCCAGATTTAGCAGGGCAAAGGGATTCATTTTCTTCCTGTTAAATCTGCAGGGATTGCCTCACTGATGCTGACTCAGTATATAGGCCAGATTTCCAGACTATGCAGTTCTATCTACCTGGTGCCAGATTTACAGGAGCATCACGCTCTCATTTTGGCACCTGAGGCAAATCTTGCTGCAAGAGCACAGCAGGAGCTGCTTGTGAAAAGCTTAGGGGGGTTGTTGTGTTTTGTTTTGCTTTTAACAGAACCTGAGCTGACTTCCCTGGAAAATCAAGCTTTCAGTGTCTAATTTCAGCCTCTTCTATCCCAGGCCCTTAAATTCATCCGTGTTGATCCCAAACAAAAAGTGCATGAAAGGCTATGAACTCCCCAGGCAGGGGGCACGCATCATTTCTGGAGCTGGTTTGCCACCCCCAGACTGCTGCCAGGACCAGGGTGGATCACTGAGACCTTGCTCACGGGCGCGACGTTGCCCTGCCGATGCAATCAGGACTGCGGCACAGACGTGCTCATCTCCCATACCCATGTTTCCATAATCAGGTTTAATTCTCTTGTTGACAGTCAAATGAGCTGACACGAGGCTGTCAGTCTGTGCAAGCCACATCAAGCTTCAGATTCACTCAGCTTCTGTCAGCTGCTTGCTTGTGACAAAATGTCGTGGTTTGGAGCATGATTCACCCTCATCTGTAGTGAGCAGTGAGTTTTAATTGAAATTGCATCATCAGAGAGCTGCAGTCAGGCACTGCTATGTTTCTTGGTGATCACAAGCCCAAAGGAAATGACTTGAATGAAGCACAGAGCCAACAAATTACCCAGCTAAGGTCCCACCTAAAGGGAAACCCAAGCACACCTGGATGTACACACACGCTCAGGACAAAAACCTAACTTACCTCTCACCTCCTGGAGCATTACAGAAATGTATCCCACTGGAGATCCAGCCCCAGCTAAACCTGGTGCTGTAAAAATGAAAGACAGACCACACCACTCTCCCAGCTTATTCAGTACCCCAGCCTTTTACGTGGATATCAATGGCAGCATTGTCCAGCAAATACATTATAGAGAGACAGTCAAAAATGGTATATCAATGATAGCATCTTTAATAGCCATAAAAATAAAGTGAGGAAGACAGGGGGTGATAAATAAAGAACAGCCAGTATTGATCCATCTGCATCTGGTTTGTTAGATTTCTTATACAGTTCATGGGAACAAAAATCTGTCAGTTCGTCCTCCTTCACAATAAACTGCTTCCCATTAACAAGCAGCGAATGATCTCATGGGTTTTAAAGGAACATGCAAGAGAGATCTGCAAAAAAGGGTATGATGAGGATTATTAATATAGCAATAAATTTCATCAGCCTTGCCTCTTAAAACTAGGACAACTGCGCTCAGCAATAAAAAAAATAATAATAGTCTGTAGCTCTTCTGCAGCTCCTTAACGTCCCTATGTCACTCACTGGTACGATAGCTTTAAAAGTGGTGCTTAAGCCAACCCGCTGAGAAAATATCACTTCCAGTGCTTTGAGCATGCATTAATCCTTGATCCCACATGTGGCAGCTTCACCACGGTCCTGCTGCGTCTGAGGACGGTTTGGTAACCTGGCAGAAGACGAGAAGGAGCCTTGGGGTCCTCTGTGGTCCCCTGGTGTACTTCCTGGGCTGTCAGTGTCCTGCCTGGCCTGCCATGGGCACTGTTCTGGGTGGATTCTCATCCTTCTCTACACTCTCTTTTGCTTTTTCTCAGCTGGCGTGTGCTGGCACATCCTGTGAGACCAGAACGTCTTCCTGCATTCAAGGCTGTGCAGAGAGAGGGAGAATCAAAACACCAAACAAACAGCTTTGCCTTCCGGCTTTTCACTGTGTCCTCTCTTCTAAAATGAAAGCTAGGCCTTCCTCTCTCTTTTTCCAAGGACCAGATGTCTCAAAAGTTCGGTGTCCCAAGAACTGGAGAAAACCTTTTGCACTTTGTGGCACAGCTGCATTGGAGAGGAAGAGGCCACAGGCAGAGAGATAAGGACTGCTCTGCGATGGACTCGGTGGTGGTGGTGGGAAAGCCCAGAAACCACTGGGATTTTTAACATCCCTCCTCAACAGCAAAGGCCAGGTGAGTGACTGACGCTTGGGTTTAGCATACAGCTTACAGCGTATGCTAGTTTGGGCAGATTATTACAACATCAGAGTTTGTCTGCCAGCAAGTACATGGGGGATTTTGGAGTTCATTTGTACGTGTGTTTGGTGGGCTCCATGTGCTCACCAGCATGTAAATATTTTTCCCTTTGAGACCCCACACACTCGAGGGTACATAGCTGGAGCGTTTGGGAGGCCTTTCACAGGGCTGATGTCTGCCTCTGTGGAGGGGATGCCTGAGCACGCTCTGTCCACTTCCAGCCACAACGCATGCTTGCATATTTTGGACAGGAACAGCAGCGTTTCTAGTAAAGATATAGCACTAGACATAGGGCTCAGAAATACTCCCCATTTTCAATTAACTCAAACTGCTGAACATAATTTCTGCCAGGATTTGGACACGATGCAGTTCTGCTGTGTCACTAAAGACACATAGGGCTCCTCACACAGGATTTTTCCATCTCATCTTCTGTCTTCCTGCAATATGAACAAACTGACTTATTTCATCAGGTTCCCATTTCCCTCATCTGTGCCACAAGAGGGATAAAGCCCTGTTAGGGACAGCAAGAGGCAAAGAGCTTCCAGAAAACCGCTGCTGCTGCAGTTCAACAGTTCCTTAAATTCAGCTTGTTATCCCAGGCCAGGAGCATGAGGGCAATTTAAAGGAGAAGACAACACAAGTACCTGGGAACAGGTGGAGCTCCTGCTACACCACATTACCTGGTGCAGCTCTCCTTGCCCCAAGACTCCCCATCTATTTTAGATGCTACTGTACAGTGTACTTTAATACAGCTCCCTTCATGGAGGGAGGCAGAGGAGTGTCAAGCAATATTGTTATAAACAAGCCTTTAACTCAATGGAGTTGTTTGACAGACTCGGAGCTCTGTATCCCGCTTGTTTACACATATGCAGACACACACACGTACGTACACACACTTAAATAACCTCTGCAGCTTAAAGCTCTGTTACTCCCTTTGTCCTTGCATCCTTTCCTCTAATGTTTATGACCCGTTTTCAAAGGCATGCGCTGGTATCTGATGATCTGTGTCTTTTCAAGTCTGCGTGCAGACACGCAATCCCGCTGTCTGGTAATGCTTCCGACGGACAGCCTTCCACCAGGCTCGCTTCCCTCTTCCCTCCTCTGCCCCCTTCCTGCGGATAAAAATGACTGATGAAGCCCATTACTTATCTATCAGATAATAGATCTACTTCGACACAGATTCCTTATGAAACTCTCTCTTAGCAAAATTTGTTCTGGACGTGGAGGAGGCACTGGGTCAAAACATTGCTTTCTTTGGGGGGTTAATTTAGCATTTAAATTCTTTTCCTCTATTGACTTCTTTTGTGGAAAATTGGTCCCCTATGTACAGCAGAATTTAGCTGATCCATACATTTGTGGTATGGGAAAAAAAAAAAAAAAGCAGTTTTGTAGTAAAAAATTCTCCCCATAATGCTGACAGCATCATGGCTTGTGGACGTGATTAAGATGCATACAGCAAAATCCTGACACCCAAACCAGGAGAAGGTAGTGCCGTCCAAAGGGGTTTGGTTACTTTCTGTTAGCTTTAAAGCTTTGCCAGTGATTAGGAGAGAGAATTAACTGTGTTTTGCAGCTTTGGCCACATTTCAAAGCACTGTGCCCTATTACACTGAGTGCTGAACAGTTCAAGCCCAGCAAAAATGCACAGCAACAGCAAGAGGCTGGGTTGGTTTCTGTGCTCAGTGCTGATCTTCTACTCTGCCTCTGTGGTGCTTGGGCTCTGTATGCACGTTGTATGTCCCAGCTGCATGAACCCTTGCAAACACATCCAAACCCAGAGAAACTATGACTTCCTTGCTGGTTCGTGATGCTTTTTTGACAACAGAAAAGATGCTCCCAGCTGAAATTCCAGGACTCCATACCCAGGCCAACATTTTTCTCCTGAGGAATTTACAAACCTTGCGAGGCAACATCTGGAGTTCAGCGGTCGTGTCAGGGCCTGCTTCTCAGGCAGGCAGCTCCCCGCCGCCTGGGGCAGGCAGGCTGAGCTTGCAGCCCCAGGCTTTTTCTGGCTCTCCCCATGGACAGCAGGATGTGCTTGAGGGCTCTCAGAGAGCCCTGTGGCTGCACGAAGCCCTCTGCACCCTGTAGAAGGGTCTCCTTCCCTTGCCTCTGCACACAGACTCCTCCGCGCCTCTCCTCAGGACCTGTCCTCCACCTTCGTTGCAGCGTGGGGCATCTCTTCTGCACTCCTTTTTCCTGCAGACTGATGTCCCCTCTCCCTGGGGCTGTGAGGAAGAGGCTGGCAGTGGCTGTTTTCCATATATCCTTGTGGGGGATGTATAGATGGCTACAGTTCCCAGTTTGGCAGCGCTCCCAGAAATAGCTCTTGCAGAAATATATATTCCTGAAATGACCTAAAAATAACCCAGTGGTAGCCTGAAGCGTGTATACAGTTGGAAGATGAAGATGCAGGAGGTACAAAATGCTGCTCTGCCTGCACCTGTGTCCCAGGGAGCACCTTTCTGGCGGTGTAACTCCTGCCATGGTCTGCGTGCCCTGCCTCACACCCCCACCACCTCCTGGTGTGAAGGACTTGCCTTGAAAGATCACACCTGCTTTCAGGAAGGGGCTGGATGGAGGGAACCCCAAGCTTTGGGGGCACCAACACTTTACCTGCACATCTGAAATGAGCCCCTAAGAGGTACAAGGTCTTGATGACCCCAAACCTCTTCCAGCACCTTGAGCAGATCAGTGGCCTGATGGTACCTGGTGCAGGCAGCACATCACGGAGCAGGAGCCAGGGCTCCCCACTCTCCACCCCCAGCACCACTTCTCTTCAAAAATGTTGTAAAACACTCAAAAAAACCAAACAAACCACAAAAACAAAACAAAACAAACAAACAAAAAACCCCAAACCAAAACAGCTGCTCTCATGTGCAATTAGTTTTAATATTGCATGCTGTACAGAAATAGAGTCAAATTAGCTTCAGCAGGTTTATCTCCATTTTTAACAGCAGTGTCTGAGAGTCAGTAGAGTCCTTCACAAACCCCATGCCCAAAATGAATATATGAATATATTGAGAAATTAGCATGAAATGGACAATATGGCAAACTTATTTCACATCTCCAGACAAAGACAAATGAAAATCAAGAATCTCTGCAGCATCCTAGAAAAAAAAAAGCGTCTTATTGAATAAATTACACTTGAAAAGGCAGCCGTGTTTTCTTAATGGTCAGAGATTGATTCTCAGGACCAGAAGCCTGAACCAGCAAACAAAGTACCCAGTTCTGTCTGCCCTGTTCGGAGAGCTTGCAGAGCTGAGTAAATAATTCTTAGTAGATAATTTACCCACACAAAAGCTTTCTTTTTTTTTTTTTTTTTCACTTACTGGATGTCAGTACCTTGATTGTGGCTTCCTCTAATTTATTTGTAATTCAAATTTGGTTGTCCAATTTATTATCTTTCTCCTTTCCTAACAGGCTAGATGGACTGTGAAGGGTCTGTTACAAGTATTTCAACCTGTCTGTTCAGAAAAGGGCTGAGTTCATCACAAGCGACATCACACAGGATTGGGTTTTTCCTCCATCTGCATCAGCGCAAATTTTGTCATCGGGAAAAGCACTTTGGGCTGCTTTTGACGGGCTTTATTCCATTGGAGGATGTTTGCTCAAAGCTTCAGACCTGGAAAAGTGGTTGTATTGTGAGCTGTGTATGAGCAGGGCTGAAATGCAATCTTCTTTTTATTACCTTCACTTGAAATAGCAGCACCTGCAGCCGCCGGCTGGTCTGCCAATGGCACAGTCAGACCCTCATCCAACTGCCCGGGTGCCTGTGCTCCAGGAAAATGTCCTGAGGAACTGGGACCGTGCTGCGTTCAGCAGTGTCCCTTTTAAATGCACTAATTGCGGAGCACACAATGAAGAGAAATGGTGGCGGCAGTGGTGGATAAAAGATTTTGTCCCTCATTAGGCAGGTTGAAGCTTGAGACTCTGGTAGAGCTTTGTCATCTCAGACCAGCACTTCTGCTATATGGCAGTATTCAAGCGTGCAAACTTCAAATGGGTTTTCCACAGGCACTCATGCAAGCCAGACTCCATCCCTCGCATGTCTGCGGAGAGCAAACAGACAAGAGATGGGAAGCCTGGGCAAAGGGAAGCCTTTTCCAAACTGCCAGCAGCACAGCTCCACTTAATGTAGTCCCTGCTGCTGCCCCTGGAAGTGAAAGATGAGAAAACATAGATCAAGGACAAGTCAGCATCAGACAGCCATGTCTTAGGCAGGGCACCAGCTCTCTGTGAATATTTGTTGCCATTCACACTGCTGCTTATGGCTCTTTCTTCATTATGTAGTTATAAAAAGACAGCCTTAAGTGTCAAACCATGAAAATCTGAGCAGAGGATGAGATTTCAGAGTGATGCTCCTCAGTTACAGTGAGGCTTTACCTAAAGAGTGGTGGTCAAGGGATGACCACCTCAGGTAGCATCTTTATAACAGTTTTACTGTATAACCCGGTAAAAATCAGGCAAAACTTGGGCAGCTTAGTTATCATTTTCATTTTCACTTTGTTTCCTTGCTTGTCGTGCAGGTGTATGGGGGGCAGTGTGTTTTGGGTCTGGGTTTGAACCGGGGTGGTTTCTCAGCCCTTGGCAGCACTTTCTGGAGGAGACCTGAGCTGGGAGGGGGAGCTGGGAGGTGGGGCCGAATTACCTGAACTCCTTCTCTGCGTGTGTAAAAAGGCACAGCTGCTGTTCAGAAAAGCACATGGACCAGCAATACGTCCAGCAGAAAGAAAGCAGAGACCCAGAGGGGAAAAAAAAAAAAAGAAAAAAAAAAGTGTAAGATAGAGTTGTTGCTTAAAATAAATTTCAGCTATCCCAATTGCCCCTTTTATGTACCACTGGCAGAGCAAACCTTCATGCTAAAAGCTGAGGAGAGACAGGAAGGAACCGAGGCCTTGTGGATAATTCAGGAGTGACACACCATGCTTGAGAAGTGCTGCTGAAAAATGCATGAGAGCAGTTTTGCTAAAAAATGGACTGTGGAAATGCTGGCTTCCTTGGAGGAACCACGAGAATAAATAGAAAGAAGCAAATGAGCATCAGAGTGAGAACGGACAGCTCTCAAAGGCTGTCCCTTTGAGAAATCCCTGAAGCGGGAATGCCACAACCTGCTGCTGCCCTGACAGTTTCTGGGACAAGTAAAGCTCTGCCCGTGCTGTGAATATGGGTGAGCGAGTTAGAGGACTCATTTATAGGGCAGGCCTGCGCACCCCAGCAATTGCAGCAGGCAAGGAGCTGCTGAGGAAAGAGCATCACATCCAGGTCCTCCTCCTTGCGACTCCATCTAGAATTCAAAGAGCACGGGGACCTAGCAAAAAAAAAGTTAATTTGCAGATAGGTCTATAAAGCAGGACTGAGGATGCCATCAAGCAGCAGCACTGCCCGCTTGCTGAAGTGCTTCCCAGTCTGGGTGCAGGCTGCGAGGAAAGTGAGCTGTGTCATTGCCTCTTGTGGGGCATCAAGCATGGGGACAGGGTGAGGGCAGTGACAGGAATGGAAATTTAGCGCTGCACTGACTGCCTGATCCTTTAGCGCGTCTGTGTGTGTGTCCCCATGATCACCTTTTAATTAGCACCAAGCCTAGAAATCAGATAACTGCTTCAGAGCCTCTCTCTCAGGATTTTTAAGGGACCCCTCCGTTGTGCAGTTTAGTGGCAGATTTACAAAGGAGCTTGGAAACCCCTGAGGTGTGCCAGGCACTGATGCCATGTCCTGGGTGCAGGGGGCAAAGCATCCCGAAACGAGAGGAGCGGGGAGTCGGGGGAGCCCCGGAGCATCCCTCTGCCCTCTCCCTTGCAGCCACGGCACCTGAAACCCAATTAGGGCTTGGCCAGCCCAGCTGATGCCCGGCTGCCAAGGCCCAGTGGAAACCCTCACAGTGTGGGGCAAGGGTCTCAGCTGGCCCCAGCAGTTGTGATAGTTTTACCAGGTCCTTAAAACATTTTCAGTGTCACCAGTCCCGGTCAGCATGCGACAAAGGCAAAGCACAAACTGACACAGTGCAGGACTTGAAACCGACTAAATGCCCTTGAAACCGACTAAAATTAGAATTGGCTGAAAAGGGAATTTCAGGGAAAAAATAGCACTGTTAATTTTTTATTTCTCCTGACATCAGGAGGAGAATGGATTTCTTCTACTTGTGTTTCTTTAAGCTATGGGGAAGGAAATTCCATGCAAAATTGTTTTATTTTCTTCAAAGCTGTTGAGACACTCCAAATCGATAACTTAGCATTTCATGTTATGATGTCAGGAGGAGAGCTTAGGTCTTTAAAATACTAAAACATTTTGATTTTCATAAAATGTATTGAATTCGTTGATCCTATCACTTTGACATGCTCTGTGACAGCGTATGCTCAGCAAGTCCACAAAATTTTGGGACAACCTGTTAAAGCCTCAAGGAATACACTGAAAAAGTCCTATACAAAGCACGAAATATGAAACACAAAAACACAAGACAGAATGAAGTGTAACTCTGCTCTGATTTCAAATCATGCATAAACAGATATTCTTCCAATAAGCATTGCTCCTGATTTTTTTCCACCCCCCTTGTGTTTCCCTTGTGTTTTATTTTTCAGGAAAAATAACAGAAAAGTGATATTTCCACCTGCTCCAAACTTTTATTATTCTAAGCTGGATACCCTCAAAAACGAGCAGAGGGAACCATTTAGAAAATTTGTACCCTTTTGTTGTCTTCTTTCTGCTGATAATATGCTCCCACTAGAAGGTACCAGTAACCCTCCATGGCCAGATTTAAAGATCAAGGAGATAACAGTTGGTGGCTGCATTCAGGACCAGTTTTAAATAACTATTGCCCAGCCCTTAAAAAAAAACAACCAATCACCACCAACAAAACTTGGAAAAGTATAAAATGTTGTGCATTTTTTTAAAAGGAGACAGCCCTTACGGGTAGCATCTGTGCCTTTCATGGACCTTTGCAAATTGTACATCTTTTCCAAATTTCCTACCCCAAAGATCTTTCTGAGAGACGAAGGAGCCTGAGTGAGACCGCAGTAACTGAGCCTTCTTTCAGCTCCTTCTGTAAAGGTTGTACACTGATGTCTTGCTGCAGAAATGCTGTCAGAAAATGTGCAATGCTGCTTTTGTGGCCAGCACAGCTTCTTCTGCAACATGTGCATTGCTTTCTGATTTTTAAGTCAAGGGAGCAGCACGGCTGACTCCTCGGGGGTTTCTCTCCATTCCCCCAAGGAGCAGGGGTGGGGATGGAGATGGGTGAACCCTTGCCCAGCACCAAGGTGGCAATTCATGCTTTCCTTCATTTACAGAGTGCATGTTAGCATCACCCAAACACAGAGATTCAGCGCTTTTCACCCTGCTTTACAGCTCTGCATCTCTTTACTAGTGAGCCAGCTTTCGGCTCGCACAGGCTATGGCTGAGATTTGGAAATCCAGTGCATGCTTGTCTGTGCAAAGCAGCAGCTCCTGCCTCCCTCCTTTCCTCCTGCCTTCCCCGCAAAAACAAGCCAAAAACCTCATCACTTTCAGTGATGGACCCCGCTGCAACATAGCCATGTTTGGAAAGAAAGAAAAAAACAAAACTGCAGATGTACTGCCTTGCATCTTCATTGGGAGAAATGAGAGTAGCAAGCTCTGGAAATAAATCTGCCTCTCGCTCAGCACCAGATAACCGGCAAGTGTTTGTCCATCTGCCGTAAGCAGTCAAACTGTGAGCCTGCCAACGCGATGCTACGGTGGTGTAATCGACTGAGGCTTTTTTGGGCTGGGCGCTGTGCCCGCACCTGGGGTGGCCAGGGACAGAGCTGCTCCTCAGCACCCTGCTGGTGGCTGGGTGGGAGTGGGTGGGTCGCACGTGAGTGCTTCCAACCCTTTGCAGCTGTCCCTCAGATCCCCATGCCAGGGTCTCGTCTGCAGTCACTCGTATCAGTTACCAGCCCTGTCACTGAACTTCTGCCTCAGCATTTGGGTATGAGCCCCTATTGTCATCGCCTGTCCCCGCGGTGGCCTTACATGGGCAGGCGGTGTGGTGCTTGTAATGTATTCCCCTCAACATCCGCAGCAGCTGGTGGTGTGACCCCACAGCCCACGGCAGTGAACGGCCTCTCCGTGGGTTCAGCTGGTCATGAAACCCATGGTGGAGTCACCTTGTTCTGCAGGGCTTCCCAGAAATGTTGCTGGGTGCTGGCACTGCTCCGCATCACCATTATCATGTCCCATGGCCAGCAGCACGGTGCTGGGGACGAAGTGGGAATGATGCTGCATCAGGCAGAAAAAACAGAGACCCCAAAGAAAACATGAGGAAGATTATGCCGAAGTTGTAGCTCATTAAAGGAAAACATGCTGAGATGTTTTTATGTTGCTGCTACTTATAAAAGAGCCAGTTAAGACCACTTATTATGGTAATTACAGCAAGGTAAAGAGAGACCTAGCGAAGATTACAGCACTTCAGTACACCATCAGCGGGGCTTAAGTAAAACATATTTAGGACTTAAACAAGGCATCTCCCACATGCCTGGGCAGGGGATAACAGCTTGGGTGGCTGTCCCGTTCCCACCCCCAGAGAAGGGGCAGAGGTGGGCTGTGGGGGACATGGGCCCCGTGGGTGACCTTGCGGCAGACAGGCGGCTTAAAGACCTCTCCATCACCACCTCCATCACACTGTCTGCTGCAGGGTCATGAATCAAGAAGGAGGCCGTGAAGACCCATCTCCGCCACGTGACATGATGCCTCTGGCAAATCCCCCGCTTACACCTCCAGCTCCAGCAGCCGGGAGGAACTGGACCATAGAATTTAATGGCCCTGCCAGGACTTGTCCTCCCTTAATTTATCTAATCCCTTTCTGATACAGAATTTATGTTGTCACCTCTGCATGTGGTGTTATCTCAGACTGTGTACTTTCTGCACATAGATTTATGCCAGGCTGTAGTTAAAAATTCTCCTTTAACCCTTTTCACAAAGAATACCAACTACTTGATCCGGTTTTGGTAGAGCCTCTGTTTTCAAGGTAGGCACCCCCAGAGTAGAATTTCCCAAGACGTTAAGAAATTCCAGGCTTCTCTTTCCTGTACTTTTATCTCAGATCCTCACAAAGAACCTGCATCTCTGCACAACCCCATGCAGGGAGCATCTCACAGGACATCACCATTGGGTCTGCTGCCTTCTTAATTACTGGCACCCTCAGATCTTCCGTAGCAATCTCTAAGGTGCTTCATGATGTCGGACACCTTCACCACCATCATGTGCATGGTGATGAAGACCTCATAGCTATCAGGAAACCAGTTTGGCTATCCTTGGCTCCAGAGACAGCTTGTTTCTGGAGTTTATGAGCTGATACAGTGCCTAGAGCTTCTACTCCACTTCCACAAGGTCATGGGTGCTCTGAAGGTGATACTCCCTGCAGTACTCAACCCTCCTCCTCAGCTAGATTGTTACCTAAAAATTGCTTCACTAGCAGCTGGTTTGCTTTTGTGTGAATTATTTCTTTATTCGCAGTTTTCTGAGGAGTCAGGGCTGGAGAAGCCCGCAGCCATCTCCTCTCTCACTGCTCCACTCCTGCTGCAGTCAAATTCTCCTCATGTTGATTGTCTCGCACAGCCCTGGGGGCTCCTAGTTCAGCACAAACTGTAAACGAGTTGGTGCAGATCGTGTTTTCTCACAAAAGAATAAAATGCAGGTTTGGCTCCACACAACTGGAGTCCAGTCTCCTAGAAGGCCACAAGGCATCAGACAAAGCGATACTCCAGTTGGGTTGTCAGGTTACAGCCATGTAGGGTATGCGAGAAGCCAGGCCAGCCAGCAGCAACCATTTCCCCCATTAACAAATACCCAGCTGGTGCTTGCTGTGCTTGCTGTCCTTTCTAACCTCAGTGGCCTTGCATGGAGCTTTGCTCCTGTTGCCCTGGCTGTGATGGTGGCCCTGGAGAAGGTTGGGAAGGGATAGGAATACACTTTCCATCTTTAATCCAATTTAGAGTATTTAGAAAGGGCACTTGGTGACATTTTTAAAGGCTTTGACATGGCGATGAAAAAGATTTTGCAAACAAATGCATACATCCAACATGGGTGTTGGGTTCTGAGTCCCATGTAGAAGACACTCCACACCAGCCCCTCTGCTGGTCTGGGTGGCTCTCCTGCCCACAGGAAGGTGTGCAGGTAACACTGCTGCATAGAAAGGGTGAGTGTCGGGGAGATCTGGTGCAGAACCAAGCAGCTGAGTGTCTCCAGGTGGCAGAAATGACTGATCCCAGAAGAATGTGTAGAAAAGCTTAGTGGCAGCCGGCGCACCCCCAGGAATGCCAGCGCCAGCATCCAGCGCCCGGCGCGGACGTGATTTACACGGGTATGGCATGAGCCTATGCTTTGGGGCAGAGGTGCCCCCGTGCTGGGTCTGCTGACACCCGATCTGCATTATCGCAGATATCTGGAGATCAGCTGACTGCCTTTATTGAGAACAAGCCTGATTTACGCCAGCAGAACTGAGGGCTGCAGCCAGCTTAGATTTCCACTTCTGCAGCTGCAAGCAGAGGCACCGACCCTCCGCAGCCAAGCCCCGTTCTGAAACCTGCTCAGTTTTATAGAGGCAATTAAACCCCTTGTGTGCAGCCTTGACATTAAAACATATTTACATTTGAAAGCAGCGTTTTTTTTTTGTTGTTGTTGTTTGTTTGTTTGTTTTTTCTTTTTTTTTCTTTTTTTCTTTAACCAGTGTATTCAGATGCCAGAGACCTCTGACTGGCTGATTCATGTCTGGTTCATTTTTCCGTTCAATCCATTTTCTCTGAAAAGGAGACATAAGCAGTGAAGCCAATATAGTTTTATTGGATCCAATGCACTGCCACTAAAACAAATATATGTACACTCAGGCCACTACACTTTTATTAAAACAAATAGAATTTAATTCAAACCAGCATTCAATAGCTACAGTTTGTGTGTGTGTGTGTGTGTGTGTGTTTAAAAGAGATGAAATTAAATCCTACCAATACTTTTGCTCAATATGTTCTCACAATCAGATTCATTTGACCCAGGCAATATATATTTATCATAGGTAACACATTTTTATTAAAAAGAAATTTACAGAAACCAGGTTTCCTTTCAGCATACAGACAGAAACCCTAACCAAGTGTAAGCTTAGATTGGGAGAACAGGTAGGAGTGTTTTGGTGGTTGTTTTTTATGGTGGTAAAATGCACTAGATCCTACTTAGGAATTTTTTAGACTACCACACTTAGATTCATGGATTTTTTCTTAGAAAAGAGGCTTTAGAAACCAGTGTCTTTCTAGAAAAACTGCACTTTGCTTAGTCCAGACACTGGCAAATAAAGGCAGGCCAGGGAAAAGTGTTCACTGCTCACTAAAGCAGGGGATTAGGACTAAAATACCTGACAAACAGGGGGTCCCTGGTGCTGGGTGTGGAACAAGGGGCTGGACCAGTGAGACCAATACAGAAATGAAACTGGGTCATAATTTACAACAGTGATATTTGCTTAATCACTATTCTGCACCTGTGTTCATAGATGAGATTTTTACAGACACCGGGGGGAAGTCTATTTCCTTATTTCCTTTCCTCATAATGTGCTTCTTAAAATCCAGCCTGGATTTCCATGTGTGGCTAAAAAAACACAGTTTAAAAAAAAAAAAAAAAAAAAAAATATGCACTTCCTAAAATTTCAGCTCTTTATTCCTCAAGATCCATCCTGTGATCTGGAGAGGGTATTGTCTCTCCTAGTCCTCTCTCTCTTTCCACTTCAGTTTCTCAGAGAACAATGCAAAACTTGGGCTAACAATTTTAAACTGAAAAACATAGATTTAGATTGGATATAAAGAAGAAATTCTTCACTCAGAGGGTGGTGAGGCACTGGCACAGGCTGCCCAGAGAAGCTGGGGATGCCCCATCCCTGGAGGTGTTCCAGGCCAGGCTGCATGGGGCTTTGGGCAACCTGGTCTGGTGGGAGGTGTCCCTGCCCATGGCAGGGGGTTGGAATTAGGTGGTCTTTAAGGTCCCTTCCAACCCAAACCGTTCTGTGATTCTAGCTCAGAATCACAGAATTCACCATTCACCTTTTGTCTTGAAAATGTTTTGCAAAGAAGGGACTGCTTCTGGTCTTCAAGCCAAACTGTTTTCTCCATAAGAAAATCACCCTGGGGAGGTTGCTCAGATGTTCCCCATGTGACAGTGTAGCACACGTCTCGGTCCAAGTCAGGAGAATGCATGCATTTAATTCTCATGGGCCCATGTGAATTTCTTTCATTTGTTGTTGGCAAAGTTTGAGAAGGAGAAAGAAAATTATCTCATTATCTTGTATGAAACTAGCTGTAGCGTGTAGTAATGGCCTCCTTTGAGCTTGTACCAGTGACAGAAACGGGTGTGCCAGCACTGTGACCATCCAAGTGTCGCCTTGGCTCTGTTCAGACCTGCCACAGTGGGAAAAAGGCACATCTATGACCACTGAAGCATAACTTCTGCTGCTGCATAAGCCCCCCTGGGGCAGGTAGAAGATGTTGGGTTTACGGATGTCAAAGCAGTGCTGGTGTCAGAAGGGAGTGCATAGAAATACAGAGGGGGTCCGGCGAGGGGGGAGCCTCCTGACATATCCCCCTGTTTTTTCCTCCTGCATCTTACAAGGCATTGAGTTGCATTGACCTTCCCTCCCAAATCAAGGGCTCTCTCTGGAGCGTCAGTCAGGAAAGCATCATTAGATAGTGGTGGTGGGGGAGCACCATCCCCTCCATATGGGCTGAACAGCTGCCTTTGCAGACTTCCCAGACGGGGGAGAAAAGGATTAAGTTCAAGACCCACATCCAGGCATCCTCCCCCACGTTGTGCAGGTGACAAAATGCTTCCACTATTTCCAATCCACGTTGTCAGAGGCCGGTATTCCTCCCGTGCCTCCTTCCCCGTGACGACATTTCCAGTCAACAGCTCAGCAGCTGCGCCTGCCCGTCAGGCTTCTCCTCCCTGCCAGCCTGGTGCAGGGAGAGGAAAGAACCCGACCCCGCTCTGAACAATTTTAATTAATACTGACATTTATCAAGCCACAGAGGAAGCAACTGCTGCTCATTGCTTGGGTTTATGTGAAAATAGTAGAAATAAATGGAACTGTCATAAAGTTGTAGACCATCCCATCTTCATTACTGTGAACGCGTGGGAGAAATGAGTTGTGAGCAGCAAGAGATACAGGAGCTTGTGGGGAAGCTGATGGACTGCCCAAGCGCTAAAGCTCTCTCCGAAAAGCAGGCTGTTTCCTAAATCAATCTGTCTTCCCTGCTTGTAGACACACAGGCCTACTTGGGATGCCCGGAGGCAAGCCTGCGGGCACAGCGAGCTGGTAAATGCTGTCCCAGTCCTGGCTGCATCCCACACCTCTCTGGAGCCAGTGGACCTTGTCCCTTGCGTGGTCTGGTCACACCATGCTCTGAATATCCTCTGGTGCCTTCAAACCAAAAGCCGGATCCTCCAAAGGGCTGCTCCTTGCCTGCCCAGTGCCTGCCAAAGGAGCCAACAGGTCTGACACAAGCTCACAGGCTTGTTCATGCAAAGCACAGGTAAGGTCTTCTCATCCCATGAGCCACCTTACCAATTTGCTGGTCATTCGCAGGCATTTTCAGTGTTGCTGCAGAAGCAGTAGTATTATCCCAACTTTCTACCAGGACAGGCTTTGGATGTTTCTTCCTGTTTATTGACAGCTAAAAGTTCTTCTTTGAACTCCTCTATACTTGTCTATTTCCTACCAAAAATGTAAACCACGGAACAGAATCATTTCTTATATCCTGTCTCATGGGGGCAGAAAAAAAAATGCTCCTTCTGCACAAACAGAAAATAAACATGTTCCTTCACCCTAGGTGGCCTTTACTGGAGCTTAAAAGCAACAACAAAACACTAAAGAATCGTTGACTTTAGTGCTTGAAGCACTAAAAATATGAAGCATCTATATGATTGGACAGTACTTTGTGTGATTTTCCTTGCAAGAGATAATATCTGAGCTGATGTGCAATGCTAACCGGACCACTATATGCTTAAAATACACCCTATCTATGGAAAAAATATTAAACAAACAAACTACTGTGAACCTGTTAAAAACTGAGTTTCTAAGCAAGGTTTTTACTGGCATGAGGAACTGTTTTGTAATCTCTCTGCGAAGGTTAGTTCCTCTTGTGGCCACAGACAAACCCAGTGGAGACCCCTTGGGGCAGATATCTCTGGTGTTGATTTGGGTCATATACATTCTGATATGGACCTGCAGCTCTGCATTGACACCAAGTACACTTCAGAATGACATTTTTGCCTTCCATGCCTTAGAGTAGCTCTCTCTTCCAGGGACCAAGGCATGTAATCACTCATCAGTGCTTTCCCAAGATCTGAAATAGGGCCAAAAGCAAATGAAAACAAAAATCCCCCCCAACTCATATACATATGTATATATATATATATATGGGTTTTTTTTTTAACCTCATGCATATTTTGTGAGTGGACTCATGAAGTTCTGTGAAGTGCTCAGAAATTACAGAATCAGACTCTGATGGTATGTAGATAGCTCTAGGGCCACAAAGTGATGGACAGACACACACACACACACACACACCTACACAGATGGTCACATACAGAATCATAGAACCATAGAATGGCTTGAGTTGGAAGAGACCTCAAAGACCATCTAGGTCCAACCCCCCTGCCATGGGCAGGGATGCCACCCACTAGATCAGGTTCCCCAGGGCCTCGTCTAACCTGGCCTTGAACACCTCCAGGGATGGGGCATCTACAGCTTCTCTGAGTAACCTGTTCCAGTGCCTCACCACCCTCTGAGTGAAAAATTTCCTCCTAACATCTCATCTAAATCTGCCCTCTTTCAGTTTAAAACTCCCTTGTTTAGTTTATTCCCCCTCGTCCTGTCAATATCTGTTGAGCAAAGAGTTGCTCTCCATCCTTTCTGGATTCAGTCATAGTGCTCAACCTATCAGGATATCTTCTGTGACACTTATTTTTAAAGTAATTGCTTAATACAGTACAATAAAGCAGCTATCCTGTAGTGACTTTCATATGGGACCTCCATGTCTGAAAAAAGCACTGTGAATGACAAATTATGCTTCCAATATCACTGAAGTAAAACCCACCTCTTTTTCCTGCTGTGGCTCTAGCCAGCAGCAACTGTTGGCTGCTGATAGCTACAGACAGCACATTTCCCATTCAGGAAACAAATATTATTTTATTTCATAGAAAAAATATCCCTCGTAATGTCAGCTATAAAATACAGTAACTGGTCTTCAGCAATACATTGAATTATACACACCTAACTGTATTGGAGACCATAAATTCATCAGATGGTGCAGGCCAGGGGGCTTGTGGAGTGGAAGGGATTTGTCTCTTGCCCCCTCCAGGGAGAACTGTCACCCCACCGCTGAGATATCACTTGAGTGGTGGCTCTCCAGGGGCAGAAAAGGCAGAACTTGCTGAGTCTGTTTGCGATGTGCTTATCTATTATTGACATTCATATCCCATAATAACTCAGGGAATAAAAATAGAAAATATACCCACTGAAAACATTCTTTGGATCCTGAAATGACAAATTCCTAGTGCAGAAAAGAGACTGATTGGGTTCCTGCCAGCCCGGTCCCTGTGGGCAAATACCTTGCCATCTTCCATGGTAGGTTTGTGGAAATGCACATGTTTGTGAAGATGTGTCAGAAAGCATAAAAGAAAATCATACGCAACGTTAATACCACTGACATGGCATTAAAGCCTACTAGCAGCAGTTCAGCAGAGTTACACCATGCATGATGACAAAGACAATCTTTCCTACGTTTCCACTACTTATTTTTCTCTATTTTTGGGAGCTTTGTTCTATTACTTTTCTCCCTGTGACATTCTCCTTTGACCTTTTCTTCCATCTTCTCTAATCACCATAAGGTATCCTCTTAACAGCTTCTGAGAGATACTTCCTATTTAGCCAGCCTTGCGATGATAAAGCTAACTAAGAGTTGAATCTCATTTTCAGATGTGTTTTAACAGAGAAAAAAAAATAGCACTGAATGTAACAAAATATATTTTTCAGACTAAATGAACAGTTTTAATTGTTTTTGGGTTTGTTTGTTTTTTTTTTCCCATGCTGGTAATGATTTTTTTCAGTGCTGTGTTATTTCCATTATGACTTGCATTGTAATTCCTAATCTATCTCAATTTTGAGCAACTAATTGTGAGTTGAAACACAAAGTAGTCTCTTTAAAATGAGAAGTATCCTTGCCTGTACTAATGAACAACTTTGCTTGGTATCATTAAGTTTCTGTAGCACTTTTTGCAGTGCCTACTGCTATTTCACCCTCCTGTAGTTCCCTCATCAAGGGAGTTTCATTATGAACAGTTTTGTCAAGAACAAAAAAAAATCACCTGATCTGAAATTTCAATAAAATGGTGAGACTATGTCTTCTGAAGTTGCCCTTTTGGGGGAGTTTTGGTTTAGCTCCCAAACTATGAGTAACATCAACTTGTGTAACAGAGACTTCTTTGGTCGATGATTCCAGTCACACTTACCTGACTAATTCAGCATTTTTAGGCTCACATTGAGACCAAGGCCTTGTTGCTTTTAATAAGCCATGATTTCTATTATAAACCTATGAGCCATGTTTATTGTTTTATGCATAGACTTTTCATTAGAGATCTGCGCCTGAGATCTATGCAGAGCTCATTACATGTCAATAGCTACATTGCACTTGTTATAAATCATGCAAATGTGGGGAAAAATTTGACCTGATGCAATCTTCAATATTACTTCATAAAATTGTAGAGTTGGACTTAGAGCCCCCACACCTCTATGGGAGACAGAAAGCACAGGCTATATTAGGGAGAAAAGAACAGTGTACCCCTAATTTCAGTCTATTCATCTCCCTTTTAATGTAAACAATCAATCACTATAGAAGTAAGCATGATATCAATCCTTTCCCCACTGAGGTCAAGTAGTGAGTCTGAAGTGAGAGAACAAAACTCACTGATAGAAATGACAGACGGTTAGCGCTTGCTATGTTTAATTGGAATGAATGAACTTGATTATTTGGTTTCCAATAAAGCAAAATAAATGGTACATAAGTCCATAAATAATGAAGAATCTTTGGTTATTTCTTTGTTATTATTTTTGATGCTGAGAAGTGGGTCACTTGGAATGTGCATAAACAAAGAAGATAAATGGCTGGAAGAGGAATGAATTTTCCATAACCTGATTAAAGGATACGTCTGGCTCCTTGGAGAATGTTATAGTGCTTAATGATTTTGTTGTTGCTGTTCTTAATGTGTCTAATGTTTGCTGTTTAAGAAAATCAAGAAAAATGTTAAAAGGTTGCTCCAGAAGGGAGCTGCCAGCCAAGAGGAGGAGACAGCCTTATTTAGCCTGCAAATTCTCCACCAGCAAACAGAGGAAAGAGAATGGACCCTTCGACCCCCAGCACAGGGTAAAAACTCAATGCACCTAAAATGAGGGGCTGGAAAACTCTGCAAAACCTATGTGTGCCCCAGGACCTGGGTTTGGGGAAGAAATCCTAACAGCCTCGACCTAGAGGTACCCCTATGGACCCAAGATGTTCCATTCTTCACCATCCTCTTCCCTGGAACTTGACATCACTGCCGCTGCCTGAGAACTGGAGCATCCCCAGACTGGACCAGCACGGAGCTGGCCACCTACGCATGAGCTCCCTTGCATCCTCTGACTAGGAAAACAGGCTCAGCCTCTTCACTGTCTGCCTCCTCATCATACATACATGACCAGGAACAAGTCCCAGGCGTGGCGGGTTCCCCAGCCCAGGGCGTGCTGCCATCCCGCAGCGATGCCCCACTGCATCTCCCCACACTAGCAAATCTTTGCAAGGAAAAGAGCAAGAACAGCCTGCTCTCAGTACAACAATCTATTCAGTTGATGCCCTGATACAAATTTAGATGTGAATGTCCCTGGATCCCACTGCTTAGATATAGGATCTGCAGCCCCATCAATTTGCACAAATTCCTGGTGTTAGCATGCCCCTGTCGCTGCATGAACTTCACTTCTCTCCCCAGCCGCTTTATTAAAATCCAAGTGTTCCCAGGGTAGCCTGTGCTCTTTTGGCAGTGGCTGTAAGGCTGGACTTAAAATATTGATGGGCTGTATTATTGTTTTAGCATGCTGCTAGTATGGTTTTGCAAAGGGCAGACTAGTGGAGGGAACTGGCAGATGTTAGCAGTTCATAGTGACAAAAGTTGAGAAAAGATGCATTGTCAAAGAAAAGACAGGGCTTTTTTTTTTTTTTCTAGCCTGAGGGCTTTCTCTCCACCAAATTTTGAAAAGTCTGCTACAGACAAATGGAGATGTGAGAACCCCTAAAAAAAGAAGGTGCAAAAAGCCTTGTAATACCATATGAAGTCTCCTTTGTAGAGTGAAATGACAAGCACCTTAACCACAGCAGATGCTGTTAGCTATCCCCTAAATGACAGTTATGAGGATGATGACAGTAATAAAATACCTTTGAAGGATAAAGCTTTTATTAAAGAAAAATTAACTAAATTAATTCAAAGTATTAGTCAGTAATTTGTCACAGAAAGGTTGATTTTAGCTCTTTTTAGAGTCAATACTTTTCAGGAGACTTAGGAAAAGCTCTATTTATTTCTTGCAGATATATTTTCTTCTTGCATAGCTACTTCTGTAATATCATCAAGCTGGTCTTTGTTAGCGAAGGATCCTTTTCACATTGCTCACCATTTTAGTTCCCATAACAACAGAATACATTTGTATTGGAAACTCAGCTTCTCTCTGTTCTTTTGGGGTAAGATTGTTTTCTCCACTTAAAGGAAGCTCGTAGCACACTAGAGATTTGTGCAAACCTGAAAACTTGCATGGTTTAACACAGTAGGTGACCGTGCTGAACTACCATATTTAAACAACATCTTCAGGTGGAGTGACAATTTCAAATGTCTGCAGCTTTTGGCTGGGTTTATACCTCTTGCAGCCAGAGATTGCTATACCATATCTGTATTTTCTAATTAAGATATGAAATACATGTTGTTGAATGTGCCTTTTTAGATTCCAACAAATTCATTGTGTGTTTATGGAAACACACAGCCATACCAAAGTTGGCTAGCCTAGCAAGGTTTATCTTCAGCCTATAGCTCTTTCTCTGAATTCAATACTGCAGGCACAATTTAATGCAAACCCAATTTATGACTTAATGCTCCAGGGACCGTAGTGGGAGATTGTTACATTATTCTTTTCTAATCCTATTTGTGTTTTAATTTGCTAAGTCTGTAATGAGGTGCATGCCTTGAATAGATTCAAGATCTTTCACATTGCTTTTGACTTTGTTTAATATAATAGATTGTACAGTTTGCATTCAGAATTGAGGTGTTCCAGTCAGTACTATCTCTTCATTTTCAAAACTAGAGTGAATAAAATTATGTCCTGAAAGTAATTGTATCCATGTTTCCTTGTTTATCACTTAATGGTTTATTTCCTGTTATAATTTTCTGTTACAATATGTGAGGTCACAAAAATCAATTCTCTGTGGACTCTGACTTGACTGTTTGAAATTACTCCCCAAAACACTCTGAAAATATTATGGAGAAAATAAAGCATTCAGCGGTAAGTGGACGGCTATGTTGATTTTTATTTTATTTTATTTTATTTTATTTTATTTTATTTTATTTTATTTTATTTTATTTTATTTTATTTTATTTTATTATTTTTTTTGTATTATTACTTCTTTGATTTTTTTCTGCTGATGAAACTATAGTAGAAATAAAGATAAATAGAGCAAAACTTCAGCTACGGGAAATACCCAAGTGATGTTAATCAACTTACCTTTATTTATGCCAATGATTTGTGGTGACACTAGTGGGAAATCAGCTTCAATATATCCACAGCATTTTTGTTCTAAAATTTATCGTCTGTGATCACAGTTACCGTTCATCTATATGGAGAACAGAAATCCCATTTCACAACTTTTCTATATGTTAACTTTGCTTTCATTCTGTTTGAGACAGGAAAAAAAAAAAAAAAAACTGTCCACAAAATATTTAGTTTTATTCTCATGATCGTATTATGAAACACAACATACTATAAAAACATAATAATTCAGAAAGAAAAAAAAAAAAGGAAAAAATTAAATGCTTGATGATCTTAGAGGTCTTTTCCAACCTAAATGATTCTATGATTCTTTGACGGGTGGGGAAGGAGAGAAGGGAGGGAGCATGGAAAGCAGTACTGTTGCAGTGACTTGGATTATAACTGAACTCTTTTCCCTGACAGGATGCAGTTCTAACAACATTTTTCTGACTGGTTCTCCTTGCTGTGTCATACTAATTGCTGTCCTGAGTCCTCTTCTGCTCCTAAGAGCCATGCAGGGAGGTTATCAGGCTTTTGGTTCTAGATGGATGGTCAGAGACATTTGCTGGTTTCTGAGCACTGGCACTACAGGAATCTCTATGACACACACAAAACATAGCTGGATAAATTGCAGTATCACTGGTCCAAATTAAGCTGTGAGCAGATACTCTGCAAAGTACAGGGAGTAGTGTTTCCACTGATGCTCACCTTTTGGTATTTTGTATGGGTGTCAGTTCTTGTCTGGAGGAGTCAAGTCAAGATGTGTCCCAGCTAACTGCCTTCTTGCAAGACTAGTCAGCCACTCTTCTTGAAGATTTTATCTATAGACAAAAAAAAAAAAAAAAAAATGCCAGAGAAAATCTTTCCAGTTGTTTTTGCTCTGTAACAAATGTCTCCATCCAATACATGGAGCCTGTCGGGACAGCACAGCACAACCATACCTTACGAGTCGCAAATGCAGGAGTCTACATATGCTTTGGAACAGTGAAAACTCTGGTAACTTAGTTAATATCTTTATCAAATATACTCTCTGTTTACTTTTCACATAGCTTTGAGAACTAATAAATCAGATTAAGGGAAATCTTACAGAAAACTTACATCATATTGTGAGCTGCTCTTAATTCATGAAGACCTCACTCATGCTAACAGATTCCTCAGTTCCTTTTTTTCATCAAAGTGAGCCTGAAGTCACTCCAACCTTCCTCAAATTTCAGGAGAGGGAGAATGAGGAGTTTCACCTCTCTGGCTCTAAACAGATGGGTGCTGGATCAATTGCCCTTATCTTCCGTTTTGGACACAGCTAAAATCTCTCATAAACTTCTAGATTTTGGTAAATCCAGACAGCAGGAAACTGATAAACACTAGTGAGGTTTTACGCTGTCTGACATTTTAAGCTCTGAGAAAATAATCCATAGGTATAGCAAAACCATCTAAGAAAACTCCAACACCTTACAAGCAAATAAAAGTTATCTTCATTTCAGATGGCTGAGAATGGAAAACCAGCCTTGTCAGAGTAGTCCTAGGTTAAGAGTAATTATTTTTGGATGCAGTGCTGTCTAATTTGTTATAATGCACCTGCTTCCACTCACACCAGGAAGCATCTGGTGATGGTAATGGTGGGAGGACACGGGAGGAAGACACATGGGGTTTCTTGGGGGATGAAGTAGCCTATCAGCAGGCATAATAAATAGAAAGCACCCAAGTTTAGATGGATGCTTTTCAGATAGTCGTCTTTGCAGACCATGAGTGGCCTTTGGAGTCCATCCTGGTCATCTGGAGCTAATTGCTGGGGGTCTAATTGCTGGGGTTCCTGGCACCAGGACAGGTGCAATATACCACTATTGCTTTATTAAATCTTGCTTTAGCACAGAATAAAGAAAAAAAAAAAAAGAGTATGCAGGCTGTGTGAGGACTGCCTCCCTGCCTCCAGCAGACATGGCCAAACGGCTTTTGAAATCAGAGTCAGGTCATTTAGAGGAAGGGCTGCTGGGCATGAAACTCACCAACCCAGAGGAGAGGAGTGGCAGTCACTGAGATGCCCCAGTGGGTGATGGAGTAGGGGATGGGGAGGGACTGGAGACAGCCAGGCCACTGGCTGGGAACTGAGCATCTTAGAGCACACCAGCCAGGCCAACTCAGTGTGAGCATACCAGTAAGGGTATAAGGTTTAGGTAATGTAATGGCTATACATGGGTTTGAAATATTTAGGTGGCTTATTGGTTCAAAAACATAGAGCCTGGAGAGGTCAGAGATCTTTTGTGCTGCTCAGACCTCCATCTCCTGCTCCGTGCTTTGTCCAGCTAGGCAAGCAATGGCAATCCTGGCTGATGGCCACATCCTACACCCCCAATCTACCACACAGAGCCTGGGTTACATGTGAGGGAACTGCAAATGTTCCCTGCACCTTCAGAAAAGTTTAAAGTGTTAATGTGGCATCCAGCATTCAATCCCCAGCTGTGTGTGCATGCAATTGGCCCCCACCCTGCATGTATTCCCAGGGAGAGGGGACTTGGCCATCTAAAGCCGTTCAATAGTGAAAGCAAGATGCTTGAATCCACCTTTGCAAGGCTGCAAACCTTTTCACAGCTTCCACCTTCTCCAAATCCATCAGTGCCACCTCTGTTTCAATTTCATGCAAAGTTATGCCTCTCTACTCTGCCCTGACATAGCCAGACTCAGAAATTAGATGAACTTCCCTGGTTTAGGTTGGAAATTAGGAGAAATTTCTTCTCAGAAAGAGTAGTCAGGCATTGCAATGGGTTGCCCAGGGAGGTGGTGGTGTCACCATTCCTGGGGGTGTTCAAGAAAGGTTGGACGTGGTGTTTAGGACATGATTTGAATGGTCTCAGGCTGAGGAAAGAATTGAGTGCGTTATTTCCCACTCCCCAGGTAAACGCTCTCATGCCGAGCTTTTACGTAAAAGCAGGGCATGATGCACTTCTCATACTTTCCCTTTTACAAGGAAGCAGCAGCACCTGTGCTTTGTCCCCAGATTACCTGTGGAACCCAGAATGAGAAGTAGCACTATGAGAACATACCTTACCTGCTGTAGTTGGCCAGGGAGCATTTCCCGTGAGAGGCCTCCTGTTTCCGCTCACGCTTTGCACTAATAAGGGGCACCTCTCACCTGCAGGTCACTGCAGCTGAGGCTGTTCTGCAGGAAAACCAGGCTTCTGCAGACCATGTAGAGGCAGGCAGGGAAGCACTTCCAACAGTAGCAAAAAAAATCAGTGCCCACAAGATAAAATGTGTTCAGTGGGTAATACAGTGCCTGCATGCTAAAATTCCTGAAGGTAATTAGACTTCAGTTTTGCATATGCTCGTAGCTTGGTCACAAGCATATTTTCCAAAAAACATTAAATATTTTGTTACAATTCCTGGAAGACAGAAAGCATTCTTTCTTCCATGAATAAAATCGGATATTTGTGTTTGTTCCTTTATATAGATGCATGTAGGAAAGTGTGGATGTACATTTATATCTCCCTATTAAACATAATAATACGCTGTAGAGGTACCTAACTTTATAATAGTTACAAATAAAATAAAAAGGGAAAGCTGTTAGGTGCTCTTTCTAGGAAGCTTAGACAGCAGTAGCTGACCTTTATCATGGCACTAGCATGCATTAGCCAAAATAATACTTTAACAGTTTTTTAGCACCAGGCTATATGTTCTGTTATAAGGAATAGCAAATGTTTAATCATAAATATTTTAATGGCTTCAGGGATTCATGGTATTCAATGACTGTGTTAAATGATAATAATCACATCTGGTTTATTACTATAGTAATTCAGCAGCTTCTCTTCAGTAGTTATTTTTTATTATATGTGCTGTGCTACTGTCATGGTCATTTATAGCAGTAATATTTTAAAGTGGCTCATTTGTTTGTTTAAGGACAGTTTCACAATATATTTCTGTATTAATATACATTTTGTACTATTATTTCCAAGCTGCCACTGGAAAATTGATCCTGGCTTGTTACGATGAGAGGGGCTGGAACTTGTGCAGAATGCCAACACCAAGAGCGAGGGACGGAGCAGATGGGTAGTGTACTGGTCTCCACTGGGGCTGTAATCGCTGTTGAGTCTTATTCATAAATGAAGGGGTCCATTAAGAAATAGTTAACTAGTAATAAACATGAGGGGAGGATTCGAATCAGGCAGAGCACAGACAGAACTAGAAAAATGCCAGAGCTAAACCACCAAAAAGCAACTGGATATGGCCATTTTACACATTATTACCCAATGATGCTCTCACATTTTTGCATGCTAGTGCTTTTACAGTGAAGGGAATTTCACTAGGGATACAAGGGAGAACTGATTGATTTTGCTGATCATTTTATTCAGATACCTGCCCACTCAGTCACGTGGGAGAGATGTCTTTATCTTAATGGGATCGCTCGCGAGAGTAAAGGCTTGGAGGATCAAGCCATATATCAGCAGAAATGGGAAGAAACTAGCAGGAGTTAGTTATCAAATTAGAGGAGGGACCACTCAGGACTGAAAAGATCTTCCTGTCATTACTTTTTCCCCTTGGAACTGCAATTTCTAAAGCCTCATGTTCTGCAGTTTGCTGCACTTTCTGACCATTGATGTCCTGAGGCATTTGGGACTCAAGTTATTTACCTGGAGAAAGTCACAGGCAAACATACAGTACAAAGGAATCGCTTGGAGGGTGACACCTGTGAAGATGAGGGCCTCTTTCATCAAGCCCTGATAGCACTACCTTGCCTGGCAGCCCAGCCCTGGAAGGTTTCCATTGAATTTAAGGGCGACAGCCGAGCAGCTCCTGGCCATCAATACTTGCATCAGAGCTTGCTCGGTGTGCTGAGACCTTGCATTGCCTTCATAGCTGGTGCAAAATAATTAGGAATCATGTTGATGGGTGGGAAAGATAAAGGTAATTTGTAAACCTTGTCTCTGAGAGAAAAAAAAAAAAAGAAAAAAAAAGTAGAGCAAGGGTTAACTTTCTGCTCTTATTTTTTGTTTCTTTCTCTCTTTTTCCCCTTCCTTTCCCGCTTTTAATGGCCTGGTGAAGGCAGCTCTGTTTAGTTCAGCAAAACCTCTCCACCACCCCACCACACAGGATGTATTGAGTTGTTGCAGTAAAAGTTAAAAGGAAACTAAGGACAATTATTAGTGCTTCTTTCCTGCTCCATTTTCTATTTGGTTTGATTGGATGGTGGGCTGAGGGTAAATGGCTTTTATAGCGCTGAATGATGAATGACTCTGAAATAGTCTGTAACCAGAAGTGCCGACTGACATGCTGCTGATTTAACTGACATGCAGGGTTATGTTTGTATAGAGTCACTTAAATAAACATGTGTTAGGCTGGAGCCAGCTATGCCAGCACTTCTTTGCTTCCCCTCCACCCTCCATTTATCACTAAAAGATAACGATAACGATTTGATCTTCCTATCAGTCATTCATTATATTAATTAATTCAAATGTAATTGTTTTGAATGCCTCTCCATTGCTGTGGGTACTTTGTACAGCACTTAAAGCACATGCACTATCAGAGAACAAAATAAATCCTCAATAAAAAGATACACTCATCAAATGGGCTCCTTCAAACTAGCAGTCCCTTTCATGCAGCAATTATCTCTTTAGCCTTCAAAGCAGCCTCTCCCTAAATGCTCAGGAAAATAAATGGGTCCAGGAGCTTGACAAGGAGTTCAACTAATCCTGGCTCTCACAAAGGGAGCCAAAGCAAATTCCTCTGAGAAAAAAAAAAAATAAATCTCTGCTGGGAGATCCCTCTTTCCTGTACCCTTACTTACCTTCGTGCAATGCTTGCTCTTTTGTGGCTTCTGTGAAGCTTCATCAAACCTTATGAAGGTCTTTATTCCCTTTATGGCTTTTTTTGTTTCCCATGTGAAGAGCAGAAATAAAGTTCCAATGCAAGCTTTAAATATATACTTACTGGCATTAAAACCCATACTTGTGTGTGATCGTAGCAGGCAAGTCAGGATGTGACAATCTGTGTTTAATGTGTGAATCAGGGAAGAGTGCAAAACCAGGATATGATTTTATGCAAGGGCCCTTCCTCTGAGTAGTTCTGCTTGGCTTTGGGACCTCAGGCTGACCTAACACTCAGCAAAGCCCTTTTGCAAGACTCAGGTGGGCTTAGGTTTTAAAACCAGAAATACATGGTTACTCCAAGTGTCAGCATGAGATAATATCTATTGTAAGAGTGTGGTTTGGGCAAACACAGATGGATTCCCTTCACATGCAGTAGTAAATGCAGTAATTTAAAAATCCAGTCAATTGCCTTCATACTGATTTTAATCTAATACTCTATGTATTTATCTCCCATTGCTGTGCACTGGGAGTGAGCTCTGCCTCACAAGAGCCAGTCCCCCATTTCCATAGCAGTCTCCACATTCCACAGCCACACGAAAGATAGTCTACGAAAATTAGAAAAAGGTTGGATAAAATAATACACTGGATTGTTTATCTTAAACATCACCTGATATTGCCAGGTTTTATAAAACACCCCGGGGTCTAAGTGTCAGCAAGGGCTCTTTGAGAGGTTACCTGCAGATGAATAAGGCCATTTGCTTTCAGCTCTTTCTGCCCATGCTGCCATACAGAGCAGAGGAGAAACAGGCTTTGCTGGTGACCACAGCTAGTGACTGGATGCAGAAATGCCTCCTAATCCTATCTGAAACTCTAGACCCAAGCCTTTGGAGTATTCCTGTAAAAGAAATAATCCTGGGGGAGTGAGGTGAGCAGGGAAGGAGCTGGCAACTGATCTTGGCCCGATTTGAAGTCAGCTGGAATGTGGCAGGGACAGGAGCAGAAGGGACAGAAAGGGAAGCTCTACAAAGCCTTTTGGGACCCAGCTACCTCCATCTTCTCATCAGTTCAGCTGAGACAGGAAACGCCGGCAGCCAGCAGGAGCTTTCATAAACTGCAAACCTGATGCTTATTCCCCTTGCTTCAAAGAAGTCAAATGAGATGAGAGTTCCTTAAAAGCATGTGGTGGACTCACAGTGTGACTAAACCAGGAGCAGATCTCCATAGCTGTTCTTGTTTGCTTTTGGTCTTAAATGGCCATTTTAGTATGGTTTCATCCTTCTTTTCCTTGCTTGCTCAAGGCACTGGGATGGCTATTGCCTTACTTTTCTCTCAGCTCGTCAGAAATGTCTTTAATGACATCAGCCCATTCCTGGGAAGGAGACTTGCTAATGAACTTGCTCACCTCTCCTCTCCGCTGTCTGGAAAAGGGCCTCTCGCCTCGGAGAACTGAAGAATTACAGGACGTAGCAGTAGCTGTTGCATTTCATATCTTGTCAGCAGCATGATGGATTTAGCACACCCCTGTCTGGCTATTTGGATTTTGGAGAACACAGTATGCCTGATTTCTATCAGGTCTAAGCAATGTCTCATTGGGGGCCTAAATTACATGACAGAACCCCTTTAAGGGAAAAGGAAAATGAATACCACCCTCTATAAATTATCTGGAACAAACAAACTAGTTGCTCAAACTTGCTGTACTCCTGCCAGGAGTCATAAACTAGCTAGCTGTGTTTAAGAAAAGTAAAAACTGTTTTTCCTACCATGGAATAAACAGTCTCTGGGTTCTATTCCTAACCACAAATGGCAAATGTATGCAACTCTCCAAGAACCAAATTCTGCTCACTTTCCAAATTCGCTTAATCTCCAGTCCTCAGAGATTAATTAACTCGACAGGGAAGCCAACACTGAAGTTGGAATAGAGGTGTTTTTTGAAGTAAGTGCTGTTCTGTTCATCTAAAGAAGCTGCTCTGCTGAGGCCAGCATAAAAATCTGCAATATTAAACCTAGATGTTCCCGTTTTCCAGTTTTGCACATAAAGGCTTGATTTTTATGAACAGCAACCAAAGAAATAGATACGAGGCATAGAAATTAAAATCTTCTAAGTCAAAGAGAAATTGTTTATCTCTCTCCAGAACTAACTGCAGAGATTTGTAAACAAACCACAGGATAAGCACACATTCATATGGCGTATACAATACATGTGTGTTGTGGGGAATGGTGTTTTTGGCTTTCCCATAGAAAGAGTTGATACTCTTGTACAGAATTCAGGAGACTAGAGGGGCTGAATCATCCCATTCACCACCGGGAGTTGCTGCTTCATCTCCCATGGGCTCCTGAGAGAGAAACACATGGGGAGCCCCAACATTGCTCTGTGCCCTGTCACATGCAGATGAAGGCAAAGAGTGTCTAATCTGCATTAGAAGGCATATCCCTCACTGTACCATGGACACCCCTTGCATACACACAAGAGTTATCAGTGTGGGGACATCACTGTGAGTTCATCTGGGGTATCTGGTTGCTGCAACCCAAAAGTTGTTGCTGAGCTATATGACAAAAGGTTCTTACTCAGTCCTGAAAGCCCCTGTCATGCTGGTTTTGGATTTCCCTTCAGGGACTTTGCCATGTTGGTGTCCAGTCAAACCATCTGTGCAAGCATAGCCTCGGGCATTTCTGGACTGAAAAAGACACACGGTGGAGACAAATACTGCTGAGATAAGTTTGGTGGCTTTGTGACATCAGTCATGGTTTGACTGAGGTTGAATGGAGATCAACAAACTGATTTTGCTTAGGGCAAGAGTCACCTTCTATTCATGTCACACAGGTGAAAGGTAAGGGCTTCTCTCATTACTTCTCTGTGCCACTGGTTAAACTAAACTCTTAAGTTTTCTATTCCAAGACAACACAGATTTGGGAAAAAAACATCTGAAATATACTATAGTTTCTTCAAGATCCTTTCTTCCCATATCTATATAACATACCTCTTGCCTGTGCATATAGGCTAATGTGTAGAGATCTATCACAGGCTGGAAAACAGTGTAGCATTATAAGAGAAAGTGAGGATAGTAATGATTTTTTTTTCTCCTGGATACAGACTAACAAGGAATATAATGATAATCTCTTTCTTTGTTTGGCTCCCTCACCCTTAGGAAATACAAATGAAACTCCAGTGTTATTGAGGGAGTTAAGGTTCTAGCAGCATTTTCTCAAACATTTTCATTGCAAAAAGAATGCCAATAGGCAGAAGCCATTTCCTCTCCACAGCCCTTCTTTTAAATTACCTGGCATTGCTCTGGCTATCCTGACTTCATAAAGAACACTGAGCCTGCACACAACCCATGGCTTCCTCTCTGCTAGCCTTTGAGCTGTGCATGGCTGAACTCTTGGGGCTCTCAGCAGATCACCTGATCTCTCTCGACACTGGCTTACCAACACATGTTCAAAAAGCCACTTAAACTCTTTTACACCTTGATGAACAATTCTACAAACAAGGTGTCTTACCACCATGTTAGCAAGTTATTGAGATGCTGATCTCTATCAGATTAATTAGAAATAGCTATTTGATCTGGCCGGGCATCTTTAAAAATCCTCTTAGCACTTAACCTCTACACAAAATACAATTCTAAACTATGTCTAAACTTATCCGGTTGTCAAAAGGATATGGAATTATCAGTTTTTCTGCAAGTCTAGGTTAACAATTACATCTTTGAAAACTCATCCTGCTCCACAGTATTAACATCCTGACCATTCTTAAAATAGTTGGTCTCACGCTAAAAAAGAGAAAAAAAAAAATCAAAAATATGTCTTGTTGCCCCCCCCCTTTCAACTTACTGTTGCTTCATTCCTTTTCCAACCTTTTGTGCATTGCCAACAACAGTTTTATCAGTATCCTGTGTAATCCTACCGTATTAGAGAAAATCTCTCAAAAGCATATATACATCTGCATTTTCTCCAGATTCTTGATCCATTAGGAAACTTGCCAACTAATCATTGTTAGGGACTCATTTCCCTTTCCAGGAGACATTGCTTCATGATTTCTAACCAATACAATGTGGAAAGCAACAAGCTAGTATGGATTTCAGAGGGAAATTTTCAATCCAAACCAAGTCTGGAGCTCATCACCTGAGATAGCTTGTTTTATACCTTAGGATAAGATACCAACTCTGCCATTTCATCACATGCCCTCTAACCCACTGCTATCTGAATAAAACATGCCCCTTTTCAACATGTAGTCTCTGAACTCACTTCCTGTCCTTTGACTTCATACTCTCCTCTTGACAGATTTCTTGGGAAAGGACTAAGACAATAGGATTCCCCAAAGCACAAAAACATTACTTTACAGGAAATAATAATTCCTGGGGGCTACACTGTAGCAGAATTCTGTGTGTGGTCATTCTGCCTTCTGATTGGTATTGCACACAGGAAACAGTTTGAGAGCTTGGTGATTGATGTGGGCTGCTGGATCTGGTCAGAGGAAAATATGTGTATTAGCTCTCTGACCTAATCATGGAGAAAAGTTTTAATACCTTTAAAAAGTGCTCGATTGCCTGATTTTACCAAGCTAGTTTGACACATTACCTTATTCATAAGCTATCATTTTCATCCCAAGGGCATACAAACTGGGTAGCATGGAAAGGCATGTTCAACTGAATAATTGGTATTCAGCTGTGCAGAAAGAAAATTGAATGGGCAAAAGGTCCAGCTGCATATCAATGCCCTGGACTGGTTGTCATATCCAAAAAACAGGAGAGTCTCAATTCTTCTCTCTACGGTTCAATCTACCATCAGCAGGAATCCTCTACATACTTCTTGAGACCTCTAAATTTAGAGCAGAAAGGTATGGCAACAGAATAAAGCTAATGTGAGCAGTAATGATCACATCAAACATTCACCTTCACCTTTCTGGGGAGGCTGTTTGTTTGTTTGTTTGTTTTAAAGTTTTTAAACAAAATTACAACAATATATGAAAGAGGCAGATAGTTCTGACTGCAAATAAAGCAATAATATTTGTCAGAGCAGCATGTTAGTACGCTCCTTATACAATCAGTTAGCTTTAAAGCCTGCCAATTCACATAATCATTTAAGTCTACAGAACAATATCCTATGAGCTTTTTCCATGACACAAGATTAAATGTATACTAGTAAAAAAGCTCCAGTACTTCTGGGTTGCCCAGTGCAATCTGTCTGGCCCGTGAGCATCTTGTTTGAACATGCAAGTTCTTCAGTATGAGCACTGTCTGTACTTAAAATTCTGTACAGCAGAGCACAGAACAGATTGTTGGTGTTTAAAAAGAAAATGATTGATATTTCCCCTACTTACCATACTAGACATTCCAATAGATGCCATCAGACTTTCCCAACTAGTCTCCGCTAGTGCCCAGGCATACAAGTGGCAGTTCAAAAACCTTTTGTTATGACTGAAAACCCATTTTTCAACCAGAAATACTGGGAAACATCCACAAGTATTAACTAGAATTTACATTAAAGTGAGATTTTCCTCTCTGACACTAAAGTATGAAGCATCTATTTGAAAAGTGAGATACCCCTTGAGTTATCTTGTTGCCCTGTTCTAAACCTCCTAAAACTGATAATATCATAAAACATTCTTCCTAAGCAGCACCGAGAATGAACCTGCCCCTTTCTGTTTTGCTACCATGTGCTGGCTTTCTGGAGCAGATAGGTCAAAGTGGACCAGTGCAGGTGGGGACAAAACGTATGGACCAAAATGTAAAGGGGAGTGAAATGCTGGTATAAGGAGAAAAGCACCACCTGAGACCATCATTCAGCAAGCATTTTCAACTCTTGGCCACTCAGCAGTTTGCAAAATGCCCATGTGAATTGCTTGGTTTTTCTCACTCTGCTGCCACGCTTCCATTCCATCCTTCAGCGTACACAACAATTTGTGCTGCAAGACACTGTACCCTCTTGACTATGTCAGGAGTCATGGTGAATACGTAGCTCGCAGCTCACGCTCAAGCTGTGAAATCAGTAGTAAAACATGCCAAATTTATACAAAGGGAAGAGGAGTGTAGATTAATCAGGATCTCCACTGTGGTGCTTTGGATGCTGTCCTCTAGGACTATGTCTCTGAATATCCCACTATCTTAAACTCTTCTTTAAATGGTACCCACCACCACATGAGCAGGTGTTGCAGGTGTCTTGGGTGTCTCCAGTGATAAATACACCATCAAAACTCAAACATACCCTTATGAATCGGGACCATTTTCAACAGCAGAAACGTGAAATAAAGCTTTAGAAACAACGTGTAAGATGAGCATTAACGCATGCTTGAATAACATCTCCAAAGTAATGCAGGACACAGGGTTTTCTAAACAAGTGGCCTGGGAGGCAGCCACACCAAAACCAGCTCCTGTGGAAGTGCCAAAGATCAGATCGGCAGCCTAAGGCTACATCCCTTATTTTCTGGTAATCTCAGGCACACTCTTCACAAATGTGCTTTACTTTTTGGATCTTTAGAGGATGGAAACTATCCAGTATAAACCGTGTTGAGACCACAGTTTGGAAACACTGGGAGGAAAAAATAAAGTCTAGGCTCATGCCAACCTCATAAGCACAAGGCGTATACACTGCTCTTATTTAGAAGCGCAAGTCTGCAGCAGTCTTACTCACCCGGGGGAATTTCTCCAGATTTACACCCGCATACCTGAAAAGAATTTGGCATGAAATCTGTTGAAAGGAACAGGGGAAAAGGATGTCCAGAGTTCAACATATAGCAGCCATGGTAAACAACAAAAAATCAAACCAAGCTAGTGTCTGAAAGAGCCCAAGTCAAAGCCTCGCACTCCTTATCCTTTTCCTTGTGACATTTATTGCAGAACCCTAGAGAGGACGGGAGAGTATGAGGCGATCTTAGCTTTGACGCTGGAATGTAAAACATTTTCCAAACGGGTGAGGGGAGAAAGTTTTCTTTAAACATGTTCCAAGAATAGACCTGAGAAAAATGCCTGATCTGAAAACGCCTGGTGAAGAGATGGCCTTTCACTGAACGACCTCCCCTTTGAAGCTGCAAAAGTGTATGTGATTGAGGATGCATTTTTGTCACAGCTGCCTTGGGAGTCGCATATCCTGTGATCACGATGTTTTATTTTATTTTAATCTGTGACGTTTGACATTTTGAAGGGTTTGCATGTGGTGGACGTGATGGTAAGCGGTCGGATCACACTAGGAACGTCGATAGCTGCCAAGTCAAACACTAGAGCCACACAGGAGGCTGGGACAACAAGGGTTCAAGGGATTTGTCGCTGGTGGTGGCAGCGAGGGCCATGGGATGGATTTCAGAAGTGAGGCAGGCAGCATCTAAGTCTTGTCTACATGTGAAAGATTTTTACCATCTCTGGCCCAGCCAAGAAGACATTTTGCTTGCACCTTCCCAGAGAGAAGCAAGCCATAGTGAGAAATGTCTCTTTTTTTGTTGCTGCTCTGTGTTTACACTTTTACCTACACAAAGACATTTAGCAATGTCCACTGGATGCTTTCACAAGTATAAACCTTAACTGCATTTTCATTTCTGTTTTTCAAGGTTGCGTGGCTCTGCAAAGGCAGATGTAAGACTGTCCTGTCCTGCTATACTAATTGCACCGGGACAGCAATTTTAGTCAGTATTAAATATTCAGTTAAATGTTATTCAATTTCTTTGAACAGTTCTAATTGCAAACTAGGTGTTCTATTGATTAAAATACCATGATTTGTGACCCCAGAAATTTTGCTACTAATAGTTAGTGACTTTTTCTTTGGATTCTCCTTGTATTTTCTCATGCCTTTTTGTTCTTATTTTCTGTGTCAATATATCCTTCCTAAATACGGCTTAAACATTTATCAAAACATATCAGTCATCTTTAAAAAGAGGTCTATTTTCCTAACATTATTTCTACATGTGAGGAAAGTCCCTGCTAATGAAAAACAAGCTCCCAAATGGCTTACATATGCTGCTTGCTTTCAGCAAGAGCCTGAACATATTTCAAACCTGGGTCTGTGTTTGCAAAAGTAAATAGTTATGATTTAGGAATAAATAAGCGACGAAAACTTGGGCCATTGACATTGGCAGTAAGGAACAAGGATTCACAGCATCTCAACCATTTCTCTGGAAAACAATTAAAAAAAAAAAAAAAATCTAGCTCCTGATGGCTTCTCTGGGCCACCAGTCTTGTCTCTGATTTGGGCTGAGTGAGTTTGTGTGAGCGTGAGGAAGAGGACGGGCCTGGCCCTGGTGGAAGGGGCTGATGCCTCTGGGTGCTCAGAGGAGAAATGATTTAGGAGAGTCCCTCCAGGGCAGCTTGAGGAGGTGCTGGGAGATATTGCAGAGCAAACAGGACAGGAAGAGACCCCCCGCGCTGTCCGACCAGAGTCTTCCCAGCACGAACATATCATGCAGAACCTCTCAGGCGGCTATCCACCACCATCTTGACAGCAGCTTGGTTTTACCCCCTGCTCCTCCCATGGGAAAGCAGTTCCAGGACCTCCCTGCTCTGGGCTTGCTTCTAATTTCCAGCCTAAATTTATTGGTGGCCGGTTTATAACCATTTGTTCTTCTGCCAAACACGGCCCTAAAACTGAAAATAAAAATTAAAAGAAGTCCCTTCTCCTTCCCCGCTGTTTACCCCCGATGTATTTATAGAGCGCGATCCTATCTCTCCCCAGCCACCCCCTGGCTAGACTAAACAAGCCCGACGTGCCGCGCCGGGCTGGGGGTCTCCGAGATAAAATGGAGGGCTGAGGTGGGGTCCCCCATCCCCACTGAAGCTAAGCGGCAGGGAGAGCTGCTGTCAGGGTCTGACAAGGTATTTCTGACGGTTGCCCTCACCCTCTGCGGCTGCCCACGGCTGACAGATGAAGGTTTGACTTGGAGGCCAGCTGGGGATGGGTTTCACCCTGCAGGAGCTGCTCCCTGGTGCCCAGCTTCATGGTGGCACCATGGCCAGGTGGACCTGCAGAAAGAGGTTTTTAACTCTGAGCAGCCGACGAGCTGCAAATTCACAGCCTGGTTCACTGTAGCTGGCTTTTGCTCTTGTGAGGGATCTAAAGGAGCACGACCACTCTCTCCCTTCATCCGGGAGCGTGTCTGTCTTTGCACTACCCCTCAGCAAGGCACGAAGCTGTGCAGCCGTGGCTGCTCATGGGCTCTGGGCCTCATGCGGTGCAGCAGAGGCTGAGGCCTGCTCGGTGCGTGCATGTACTTCACCCAGTATTACAAGGCAAGAGCTTTCAGTTTATCATCTCACTGGACAAATGATACAAAGAAAGCACGGCTGAGCAGCTCCAGGCTTAGCATGAAAGGCTCCTAGATAAATCAGTGTAACGTGTGGCTTTCTTTGACAAGCTACCACCCAAAAAAGCCCCAGAGCATTCTGAAATACGGCTGAAAGCAAACAGGGCTTGACCACATGCGATGGCAAAATTTATTAATCTCCTCAGAAAAACTTCTTCCACAGCACACAGGAAAGTTTTTTGCTTTTAATTAATGAGTTGAACCACAGCAAATAAAAAAGGTTAACTGCTGTGGGATGGCTACATCTCTTCAGCCCCGTGATCAAATAAAATGCCCAAATAAAAGCAAAAGCAAGCATCTTCCTGCCTGGATGTTGCCACGGTACACTGTCAAGAAGTTGATGAGGTCTCTCTGGCTCCTCACCTAATTTTTTGCCCCAAAATGAAATGCAAGCCGCTTCTGGGAGGAAAAGCAACAATGGCTTTGGAGCAGACAGCAGTGTGTGACAGCTCAGGACTACGAGTGAGGAATGTCAGCTCAGCAACTCCAAGGTGTTTGCTGCTATAAATTACAGTAAATTTACTGCACTAAGAAATTACCAGTTTCTGGAGAAAATTATAGGCAACGTGTCAGCCATAAATGATTTATGCATAAAACAACCTGTACTGCGGGAACCCAGGGGGTATAATAACAAGACAAAAAATCATTTAATCTTGTATGTAAATTTAAGCAGGCAGGAATTTGGGAAGAACTGCTTGTTTTTATTCCATCTTGTATTGCTGCCAAGTAAAGACAGTACTTGAGCAGAGAGGCGCTGATGTGGAGCAGGTGGATAGGCTTGCCAATTTCCAGCAAGATACATTTTAAACTGCCTTTTTGGTTTCAGTTCAACACCCTCTGAGAATTGATTGGTTTCCATTTGACAAGAAAGGAGTCAGAAAACCAGAAGACTCTTTCTGGACTAGATAAGCTCGGCATGAGCAATGCTGTCCATGGGCCAGATGAATCTGAAACATGTCAGCATCCAGTGAAAACGTGATTACCCCACCCTCATCCACATGCAGTAGTCCATTAATCCTTATGAGACTCCTGCTGGAGTGAGACCATACGTGAGCACAGGGAGCTAAATCAGCTCAGGTTCGGGGAATCAGCAATGGGTCAGGCTTCACAGGAAAACAGATACTTCACATCAAGCAATTGCAGGTAGACAACACAAGACAGCTAAGAAGTAGCATCAAGTTTTCTTTCTTTTTTTTTTTTTTTTTTTGTTTTTTTTAATAATTTGTTAATGACCTGAAAAGAGGTAATCCGGTTTTACGCAGCAAAAGAAGATGGCCAGAGTCCACCTGGAACTTCTCTGAGGGACATCCCAGCCTGCACAGTGGTGGGACAGCGTGCACCAGACTCCTGCTCTCCAGGGGAGCAGCGCTGGGCCATGGAGAAGAAGCAGAGCCCTGGCTCTGTGTTGCTCCATCCATCCCTCACGGTTCCCCCTCTCTCTAAAATGAGGCAGAAGCCCAGCAGCTCACCCAGGCAGTGGTCCTTATGGCACAGAGGAAGAGAGGGTGTCCCCTTGCTCTTGCTGTCACCACCAAGGAACAGCATGACCCAGCCCTGTGGGATGAATCCTCCTTGTTGATATGGAGCCAAGCCCTGCTGCCTTTGTTATTTGCTACCCAAATAAAACTTTCCTCAGTGGCTTCACTAAGGACTAGGACTTAAAGAACAAGGCCCATGAAATATTTACCATTACTGTACATGATAATGAGTTTTCTGCATATCTATATGCAATACACATACCCCCATATAAATGCAGCACACACACACACACACATATATGCAATGTGTCTGAGTTATGAGAGCTGTGGGAGTGATTGCCTGGAATTGTCTGCCCATAGTAAATTAAATATGACAGTTCTACATCTGCATTAATGTTATTACTTTTTTTAAGACTCTTCTTTATCTAGTATTGGTCTCACAGGCTGTGAGTATAGGTCACATTCTTCTCCCTTTATTCTTCTTTTAGCAGAATAGCTACAGTGAAGGTCTCATTTCTGCATAGTCTCAGAGGGTTTAGGGTTTACCTTACCCTACAGGGTTGTTCTTACATTCACTAAAATTGGCAAAACTTCCTCCTTCCTAAAGCATTTGCTCAGAGAAGACAGTAGTTACCTGCCACATCCAGACAGTATGAACACCTCAGCGATGTGTCAGAAGCGTTTCCTCTTTGCTTATCAGTCCTGCATCGAGAAGAACGCTCCTGAATATGTTCACACTTTTCTTGGCTGATTTCTTTGAGCTCATCCTACATAAGATGTTATTATTCACGTATGAGTTGAAAAGTGCCATGTCTCATGGGAGGTTAGGGAAAAATGGCACCCTCATGGTGTGCTATCCACAAGCCACACTCTTTCACTGAGGCTCAGGATGAACTAATTACTACAGAGGTCTTTGGAGAAAAAGGGGCCTCAGCAATAACCTATTGAAGAAGTTTGTGCAGTTCTTAAAAACAAACGAACATCTGTAAGAAGAAGTTCAAATGGAAACACAAATTGATTTACTTGATGTTTTGCCATTTATATGGTCAGGGAGACAGCTCAGGACAGAGCCAGTTAACAGACTGCGGTTAGAAATTAAGAGGACAGGACTTAACTTTCCATAGCAGCATGTTTAGACAGGAAGAAAAAGATGTGGTTTGTGTTTAGTGAGCAGCTAGTGAAATGAAATATATTATGTATATGCGCTAGTACACCCTGATTCCCTGCCTCACTCAATTTTCTGCTAAGATACCATAAAGCTGAGTTACTGGCCAGCTGCACCCAACTGTGCTGCTTTTTGAACATTATGATAGTATTTTAGACAAGTAGGTAAAAAAAAAAACAACAACATGTGAGCTGCCTAGCTTGAGTTCACCAATGCAGAGTCTGAGCGCCAAGAGTTTCAGCTGTGGTGAGACCTTAGCCACAGTCTTGTGATCCCAAAGGCCTACAGGGGCAGAGACTTTTCAAGTATCATTTCTCCCACATTTAGACCAAAGTCATAGTCAGTCACAGGTCAAGAGGTGTGGTACGTCCCCAGAGGAGGTGTGATGCTGTGGTTTCTTCTCTGCTCCAAGATCATCACACCAGCCACTGCTGGGGGGAAGGTTGTGGTGCTCTGCTGCTCCAGCATTCCTGCCTCAGGGTGCGAGGCAGTCGTGACATCCTGCCTAAAATCAGGGCATGCAGCTCATTTTGCGGGAAAGGCTGAAGAAGAAGAAGCCTGTTATACAAGTCTCCCACTCAAGGTGCCATGCCTGGGAGGAGAAAAAGGTTGGCTTGAGCTGCATCATGACTTCGTCTGAACAGCCAGTGTGTAGGATCAAGAGCCCGCATCTGTTTAAAGACCTTCAGCAAATAATCCCAGTCTTTCTCAGAATGTTGATGTCCTCTCACTGACAAACTGCTACTGAATATACTAGTGGGATCTTGATTTGGGGACTTCCCAGCAATATAGTGTTTAGAAGCAGGGCCTCAGACAACTCAAGTCAGTCAAAATTTTATCATATATTTCCACAGAAAAAGATTGAACCCTGTATAAGACAAATTCTACAAACGAAAATTATCACTTAACTTCAGTCCAGTACATCTCTGTGCAGGAAACTGTGCATTTTCATGTTCCCAAGGAAACAGCATAAAGCATCAGTTTACATGTCTCGCTTACCAGAAACGATCACCTGTCCTGCACTTGGTTACATATAGCACAAATATCCTAAAGGAAAATATGAATAGAATAACTTTAAGAATAATAATAACAACCCTAAGGAGAGATGTACTTGTCTCCTATGTTTTAAGGAATATGAAATTGTCTATACTCAGCCTGGCAGCCTTCCCACAATGTGGGCTCTTTTTTTTTAATTCCCATCAAATTTTACTGCATTTGTATGATATGCAATTAATGAGCCATAGAATCATCGAAATTAGAAATGGAAAAGATGCATTAAGTCATCTAGTCCATCCCCTGACAGTGCAGGATTGTTCCCTACAGTGTATTTTTATATTTTCTAATGCTCTGTACAGTCCAGATTTAAATGTCTCCAGAGATGGAGCTTCCACCAATTCATTTAGAGGAGTGCTCCATGGTCCTGTAGCTCTCACTCTCTGGAAAATTTTTCCTCATAAGGCCATGTACATCTTCCTTTCCTCACTTTCACATCTTCTGTTTTAGCTATAATCCCTTCTACCAACTCAAATAATTCCCCTCCCTCTTTATATTTATACTTTATGTCATCATGTCGTCTCCTTAAAGATTGCTTACATAAACTATACACATTTAGTTTTCATGCCTTGCTTACATGCCCAGCAGTTTCCCTCCAGCCCTTCAATCATTTTTTGTTGCTCTTGCTGAACTCCCTCCACATTGTCTGCTTCCGTCTGATAAAAAGGCAGTAAAGGCAGACTTCCAGGTATAATTTTTCCAGGTTTGTACAGGAAAATGATGTTACCAACCTGCTCCACACCATTCAATCATCGTGGTGTCTTGGCTTCTGTATTCCCTTGAAAATGCGTATGTGATTTTCTGCCCACTATTGTCCTTATTGCAGTGGTATATTATTGTTTGGAGTGCAAAAACAAACTGCAGTAAGATCTCTGTTCGAAATGGATGATATTAGCAAATGACACGTCTTAGGTGGTCAGAAAAAGAAATGGGAGAGAGTAAAACAAGCTTGGGAAGTGGGAAGATGTACCATTGATTTGTCCCACAATTTTGAGAGGTCTCTAGCGACATTTTAAAGCACTGAGAACTGGGCTGTGTCTTTACCCACTAGATGACTGCAGTTCACCATTTTTGGTTATCGTACTAGCCCCATTGTAACTACTGTGAGCTTCATCACAAGAGCCCTTTCTTCCAAGACTTTGACCATCAGTAAGGCAAAGTTTTAAGGGATGTGAGGTTTCATCACTTCATTTTAGGATCCAAGGTGCCTGGGAGTTAATGAGATGGTCCGTCATCCCATAGAGTGCAAGATCAAGCCTTTGCTTTCACCAGGGAGGCAAATGCTGAGAAGGACCAAACGAAAAATAAGGAGGCATTGAGACATCAGGCACCACAACAATGATGATGGCATAAAACTCTTAATAGAATAAAATAGGTGGATGCTATAGCAACAAACCCCAGTCATGGTATTTCAAGTGAAGTGATTTCTTCTTCCACTCTAAATCCTTTTAGTGTGCCTGCTATTGAATATCCCATACAGGTGGAGTACTATAAATTCTGATATCTAGCAGCACACACCGTTTGAATGAACACTTTATTTCAGCCGAGGCACAAGTATTAATAGCAACACGGATCCTTCCCTTCAGCCCCTTCCCTTCCCCAGAAAAATTTATTTCTCCTGCCTTTGGCAAGCCCTACTCTGGGGGAGCTCCCACAGTAGGAACAAATACAGTGAGCGAGAAGTAATTCTAAAACTCTTTTTTATGATAGACATTACACATGTAAAGCTGTCTTGACCTATCTGTCTGTTTCTCTCAGGCTATACCGTTCTGAAAATTAATTCTTAATGAATCTTTAAATGTGTGAAGAGCAGAGCCATGTGCTCAAGCAAAAATAATTAACGCAAGTGAAACTGTAAGCTTCTTAGGGCAGGAGGGAACATTTTGCACTTGCCTGCTAAGAGCCATCCACCTCTGTGAGCTGAGGTAAGTAGTAATATAAAAGAGTAAATAACCTGAGAAGAGGGCATCATTCCCATCAGTTCACTTTCACGTACATTGATCCAATAACCAGTGCATCTTTTCAGAAAAATGGGATTTTTTTCAAATCATAGCTGGTTTTTGGCAGGGTCATAC